>NW_009910612.1:0-12923 GCF_000696875.1 Nestor notabilis
TTATTTTATTTTATTTTATTTTATTTTATTCCTTAAGCAAATTTGGAAAATCTTAATGATATTTTATGGATTTGTGTTTGCTGGTTTTAACCTGGTTCATTCCCCTTTCCCTTCCTTCTAGCTGTAAAGACTAAAAAGCTCTGGGGGGTTGCACAGATTTGCTATTGTACGCTCTATAACTGCAAAATATTTCTGTACTATTCAAAGGTAAATAAATCAGTTGTGGGAAATGAATAAAAGCTATGAAAAGTCCAGATGGAGCTTTCTAACCATCAAAAAGTTAATCAGCATTTTGCTTAGCAACCAAACTTTAATTGTGCTAGTTAATCTTGGAGGTAGAAACAGAAGATCTGATGCTTAACTAAAATTGATTAACTCCATAAAACGTCCTTGAATAAAAGGACAGAGATAACCTGACCTTTGGAAACTATTACACAAGCAAAGTATACTTAAAATGATTTTGTCATCTTGAAGGTGTTTGATTGATGACTTTTAAGTATTTTGCCAGTAAGGTGTTATGATTTCCTGGTAGTTCTGGTTGTTGTCTTTAGAAGGGAAACAAGTTTTTGGGAGGGAATAAGAAGGTTGCTGCTACTTCAGGTGAGGGAAGGGCATGATTTGCTATATATATTCAAAACAACAATATGGGGAAACATCCAGCTGTTAACCAGCCACTCTTCCTGGTAAAATTAGTTTTTCCAGAAGCGCAGCCTGACCTGGTGATAACCATGACTACCAGAACAAATCTGGGCTGGAAATAGTCAGACCAAATATAAACCAATGGAGTCATCTATTGTCTTGCTGCAATTAGTGGGAACAAAGAGGCACTTTCAGAGAACAAGTCATCTCATCACCAAAAGATTTCTAATATAGACTGGCTGAATCACCAGTCCATGTACCTTTTTTATTTATATATGATGGAAGGAGATTCATCTCACAAAATGTGGGTATCTCCATTGGTACTAAAATAGCATGATTTATCACTAGCTGAAATATTCGGGAGGAATCTCTACTTAACAATCCTTCCACTCCTGAACTTTGTTTGACACTCCCTCAGCTCAGCTGTAAAGATTTTTCAAAGTTCTGATGTTTCAAATGTGGTCACCCCAATTGCTAGTTTGATCAGATTGGGCTAGAGCTTCAAATACAAAAGGATAATGACAGATTTTATTGGTGTTCATATGAGAACAACTGGCATAAGCGTAGTAAAAAAACTTGAAAAGCAATTTAGTATATTAGATCATCTTCTACAATTGATTCTTCAGGATTTGAAGGAATGCAAGCCATGAAAACCTGCTGTCATCATGTATGATGACATGCTAATGTGATTCTTTTTCATGCTTCATGTTATTTCTATGGAAAAAATATATATGGTTACAAAAAAATCCTGCCAATACTTGAGTTATGAAAGCTCAAGAAATTCCTAGTCACATTGAGGCCTCTTTTACAGATAGAAAGAAAAAAAAGAAAGAATAACACTGTAAAAGAGGAGTTCAAAGTTAATGGAAGAGTTCAATTTAAAATAAATGATAGTTGTGATATGGTGCATTGCTTGAAGTCCTGAAAAGAGCTGGAAGATGCTATCACTGGAAACACTGACAAGGTATTGCATTAACCTGAAATTTGTTAATATCATCTGTTTCAGCACCTTACTCTAGAGACTCCTTTACAAAGAATTATTAGTCAGAGTTTCCAGCATGAGGACCTCCTTGTGATAAGCCTGTATTCATATCCATGCTCTGAATGTACACAGTGTGGTATTAAGAGTCCTTGTCCCTGAGCGTCCAGGGTGACTTCTACTGACATTATCCTGAACATCCAGAAGTTAGGAAAACTTAACAGTTTCATTTTCAAACAACTGATTCCTATGCATTTGATTGAAAGAACCTCTATGATCATCTTCAACTGCGCCATCTGGTAGCAGTTTATAATCTTACAGTAGCTAAATATGATGATTGCCAATTTAACAATTAATGCAGATGTCTCTTTAGGGAATTCATTGTGTATCTCTCTTTGATGCTATCCAGCAAGATTATGATGAAAAAGTCTCTCTTGGCCTGATTTTTATCCCATTCTCATGAATTTTGAAGGAGGACTCACACAAATGAAAGAAGGTCTTCATGTTAGCATTAAAGTCATGCTAGGGGTGAATCATAACCTCTCCTGTTCTGGCTAAGAAAAATAATCATAATCTTTTCATGCCTTGCTGAAACTTAACAGTCTGCCAGGTGGCAACCACTATTTCAGACACATATGTTTGAAAGACAAAACGTCTATCCAGTCATCCTGAGACAATTGCCCTCACAAATGTGATTCCATTGATAACTATACTGGATTTGGAGCCGTACAGCAAAATTAAACTCATGGTCTCAGAGGCTTTTAAAAACCACTTGGCCTGACGATAGAATCGCTCTGTGTGAGCAAATGCTTTCTTTTCTTATTCTTTTTTTCTCATCTAAAGTGTCCCCAAAGTAGATGGGGCATTGTTTCTTCTGTTTTTTAAAGATGCAATTGGTAGCGTAGTGAGCAAAGATGCAGACATCTGGACTAGCTCCGAGCCAAAATTCTTGATGTCTTTTCTAACACACTGCTTATCCTTCACATCTGCTGGAGGGTAAAAAGTAAGAAAAAGCAAACCAAAGCAGTACCTACTGCACACACACACTCACAAAATCTTGCATGTTCAGGACCTGCTGTTGGCCTGAATCAAGGCAGTGAAAAAGGTCTTCTGGATTTACCTGGGTTTACAAAAAGCTAGAAACTATCCCCTCGTCAGTTATACAGATTAACATGAACCAAAGGGAATGACAGGTTTCTTATTCGAAAAGAAAGCATAAAGAAAAGAAAATATTGAAGGAGGTACTCAAACAGAATATGCAGAGTTTCCCTTTATAGATTCTTTACTGTGATGACCCTGTTTCTGGTTTCACCTCTGCCTTCACTGTGACTTCAGTAGCTCTCCACATTTATTGCAGTGCACAAGGAGCTTAGTTGGTCATATTTGGGCCACTTCCTCCAAGCTAGTCATCTGCTCTGCTTTTCAGATGAAGCTTATTTAGCTTTTGCAGAATAAATAAGGGTACATAGATGCTCTTTTCTCTGGCCAATTGCTTCAGTAACACATTGCTTTCAGGAAAGGGAACAAGAAAATAACAAAAGCTTTTACATAAACCAGCCAGAATCCCTTGAAAACAATTGTTTTTACTGTCATTCATAGAATCATAGAATCATTTAGGTTGGAAAAGACCTTTAAGATCACTGAATCCAACCATTAAGCACTGCCAAGTCTACTACTACACCATGTCCCTAAGGCAGCACATCTCCATGTCTTTGAAACACTATCAGGGATGGTGACTCAACCATCATAGCACATTGTTTTATTTTCACTTCTTACAGCCAAAACAGACCACCTATTGCACAGTGGTGCTTTTAGTAGTGAGGTTTATTGACCGTGCCTTTAAAAGGAAAAGGAGATAAAAAAGTAAGAGCAGGTGTTCCTGACTCCGACAGGTATCCTCAGTGGAGGTACTTCATATTTTTGATGCACCCATCTGTGTGGCCTTACCTCAGGTGATTAGTGACTCTAAAAGATGTGACATTTGCAGCTAACTGATATCGTATACTGGCCAGCACTATATCAATCACAGCTGCCAGATGTAAATGCAGCCTGTCATCTAAAGACAGCCCTTTTCCCAAAGCAGTTTTATGTCAAGATGAGAGCAGTGTGTTCCTGCTTGAGCTAACACAGACCAATTCTATCGAAATCCATGGAATTATACAAAGGTTAAACTAGGTTACATTGACCTAAATATGGTAAAAGCTTCTTTCATCTATTCCCTAGAAAACTCAGCATGACCACAGCAATCTCAGTGATGCTACTGCAGTGTTATACCGCTGCACCAGGAGTGTGTGTGCAAATTTAGCCCCATGTCTTACTACTGGAACTAACTGGATTTTTTCCATGGACTGTTATGAGAATTGGGAAGCACTGACTATGGGAATGTAATATGGAACTGCAATAATTTAAACAGCATCTACAGGATGCTCACTTCAACCCTTGGATATCCATTTTCTAAAAGATTAGACTCCTGAGACAGATGGCTAACTATGCTGGAAATTTTAGGAGCATTGGCTTCTAGATTCTGAATCTTTGGAAAGCCCCATGACTGAATCAGGAATCCCAAACTTCTGTATTTTCTGTATTTCTTCCTTTGTGCACTAGAACTATTAATATCTCTAGGATTTAAAAATAGGATATCTGACAGGGCTCCCAAGGTTTTCTACTCTCAGATTTCTTTTCTTTTTGGATGGAATTATGCTTGGTTTATTTATTAATATAAATTTTCAGAATTTAACACATTTCCAATACTTCTATTGTCAAATTGCAGATACTTAGAAAATTTGGCTTGGAAATATCCATCAGAATTATGAAATTTCCCATATACCAGCACTGTCAATCATTGTCCAATTCTAGTCTAACTTATTTACTCTAATTCTGAGATCCTGTTATTACTGCTACATAGTTATTTATTGACAGTCACGTCCCAGTAAGTAGCTTGGGCCCAGAGTTATGGTAACATGATGTTTTCCGGGTATTGATTTTCCCAGGCCAACTCAGAACATAGATTAAATTGGTGTGACTGATAGCTGTTAGTACATCTTTACTGGTGCTACCAAGCATCCAGACCTTTTCAGACCTTAAGCTACCTATTTTCAGGTGCTTAACTGAAGTACCCGAGTCTCCAATGCTTGAATTGCAGTATCCAAGAGGCAGAGTTCTTGGGTGCATCCTGACACCATGTACCAGCATCCTTCTTTATCTCACAGATTTTGAGTTCTGTGCTATGGAACTTGAATCACAAGGACAGGAAGGGGCTACAGAACACTTGGCTCAGTATACTGACCTGAAAAAATGGGATTCAGGCACTTTATACAGCATAGAGGACTACTGATATTCAGTGGAAATATATCAGCAGTTCCAGTTGGTGATCTAATCAGCCAACACCTGAGTGATTCCTTGGAAGTGCCTTACTGGAGAAGGAACCTGGGGAGACTGGGTGTATATAGCTAGGAAATTCAGGTGTCTGAATTTATGCTGAATGAATTTATGCTGAATACTAATGCTTTGTGGAATGCTAAATGTTAGAGCAGATTCACAACAGTTTCAGTGGGTCTTGTCTCAGTGTTTTATCAAACATGACCACAGTTAGTCCCATTAACTTCTGGGGGGGTCTTTACAATAGCTTGTGGGAGATGGCTTCAGAGAAACATGGTGCTTGTTCATCAGTTGCATGCATTTCTTCTAGAGTTTTAAAGCTTTCTAGTCTTGCAGCTTTGAAATATTTATAGATGCTTGTAATTACTGAAAAGCCTTCTTGAGAAACTTTCAAGCTGTTGTTTTAAAAATGTATGAGTATGGCTTGCTTTGACAGCTATTTCTGAGTTCAGATGCAAAATATCCCTTCCTTTCACCACTTACTTACTCACTCAACCTTTGGGTTAGTGGTGGGGAGCAGAAAAGAGTGAGGCATTAAACTTTTCCAATTTGCCTTTAAGACCATTAATACTGCAGCAGTGATTATGGCTCTTTTTTGTTAGCAGTAAGAGATGGGCAGAGGATTCATTGACAAAGACTGTAATCCTTGCAAAGATGATTTTGTTGTTGCTGCATTTTGCAGTATATGAAGTTTTTTTTGGAGATAAAAGTAGCTATCCTTCTATCTGCCTCTACCCTTTCTGGGTCCATGAGTCTGAAATACTCATTTGAAACTCTACAGAAGTGGATGGTGGGAAAACAGAAAGCTGAAACAATTATCAATTAGTGATGGATTTTGCAGTCCTGGGATAAAGGTTGGACTTGATGATCTTAAAGGTCTTTTCCAACCTAGTTGATTCTATGATTGTACGAATTTCAGATAAGTGTCAAGCTTCCTAGTTTTGCATTGTGGTTTCAGTTCAGTTACAGGTGACTATCAATATAAAATAATAATAATAGTAATTATAGCAATTTTCTGAGCATAATGAGTATGACAGTATCAATAATATCACATCATACTTAGCAACTTTACAGCTTACAATATTTTATAAAAAGGTCACTGTTATTATCCCTGTAGCTCTTTTAATGGAGGGTAAAACCAGGAAGGAAAAAAGAAATTAATTTGTTCAAGGTCACTCCACAGAGCAATGGAAAAGCTATGAATTGAAATCAGGTTTTCTGAGTCCCAAGTCAGCTCTTCAACGTATGGTGACAATGCTTCTTACAAAGGATAGCAGGCACTTAAATGAAATATCACAGCATTAAATGAAAAGCACCACATTAAAGATTTTTGCTTTGCACATTTTATACTCTACTCCCTTTTATGAATTCTAGAAATTCACATTTATTTACAAGACACAAAGGAGAAAGCGATGATGCTCAGTGACTTTTACTATTAATAAAGTTTTCAGACAGCTTTTTTGTTTCCTGAATAAAATGTGTCAGGGTACTCTTGCAGGTAAGATGTATAATGAGGGGTAGAATTACTGCTAACATTACGATGTTCAGCTGAAGTGAAGATGTAGGCAATACATGCATATTGGCTAGTAGACCTAAACACCGGCTTTTTGCCTGTCTTTGTCACAAAATGTGACACTGCCTGAGGAAAAATCTTAGGTTCTCATACCCTGATATGATCTGGGCAAGTCAGGTATGACCTAACAACCATAAACATCATTAAAGGGTCAGCAGATGCTGTTCATCAGTACTTGAATTTCTGAAGGCATTTCCTCTTCTAGCTTTGTGCGTAGGCTTTCTCGGTATCACTTTAAACTAGTGTGAAGATCTGGCAGCAAACAAACCAAAAAACAAAACCAGGAGAGGTATCAAGGTGGGAAAATCTACTTTTGTTGATGGTCTCAGAAGTTAAGTAAACACTGATTCGTATGCAGTGTTCTTTGTCCAGAGGCAGTCCCTTTCTGCCAATTATTAACATTACTTTTGATTAGGTTAGCAAACCTCAGAAGGCAAATGCTGCATTAGTAATGAGCTGTAGGCATTAGCAGGACATGTGAAGATCTTGCTGTACTTGCTGTGGGTGTTCCCTTTGACAATATTTTTGGAAACCCAGTAATAATAGGGAAGATATTAAACTTCTCTAGATTCTTAATGATCTGGAGAATTTGCGACACTTAAACTTTTTAAGATCCTTGTATCTTTTCCTAGAATGGGGAAAATAAATGGGATTTAAGGCAGTTTAAAAAGCTAAAAGAACAGAATTAACTTTTCAGGTTTCCATTTAGATAATCTTATTTTGACATTAATTTTGGTGAGTTAACATAGTGGGTCATATTTTCCACTAGTGTAAATATTTCAAGTTACACTGGATTTTGTCTGAGATACCTATTCCCATTTACACCACTGTTTCATAAAGGACTGTGGATCACTCAAATATGGAAGGGTGGCAGCTCAGTCCAGCTGTTAATTACTTCTTAATTGTGGGAAATGTGCATAGTTGGGCTGCATGAATAATAGAACTGTTTAGCCAAACAGTAAGAAAGAGATGGGTTGGATGAAGCTGAAAATCCTAAATATGTGTGGGTTTGTGTGCGTGTGTGATAGGAAATATTCCATCTAATTGAAGATTATTATTTAAATTGCAAAATAATAAAAAGATGACATTTAAAAGCAACTCCTTTGATTGTAAAGTATTTAATAAAATAAAAAAGGTTTAAAAAGGTCCTGCTACCATCACTGCTTTTGGATACTCACCTTAGGAATTCAACAATTAACTGCTTGCCTAGGCTGTTAGAGCCCTGGGTTCAATTCCCAATTATTTATAGCAGAGCTCCTGTATCTTAGATAACATTGTAGTTTTATGGTTCTGAAGTCTTTTCAACTTCTTCTAGTTTTATTATATTTATTATATTTTATTCTATTGTATTACATTGTATAACTAAACATTCAAGGAGACCAAAGCCTGTATTTTTATGTACTCAGTGAATATTACAACTAAAGCAATACATTGCTGTGCAAAGCTACATGAAATGGTGATAGAACTTGAACACAACAGTGCTTTGAAAACAAGACCTTGCTGTAGGTCTCTTAGTCATTCAGAGGGGAAATTTTTACCGTGGATACAGATCATATAGTTTAAGTCCGTACCTTCTATAACCTTCTCCTGTGTGAGCAGAAGGTCACTTTCAAAAGAGGTAAGATGAGATTAAGTTATTACTGATGGATGGAAAAAGGAAACTTGAGCCTTCCTCTACTTCATCTTAACCACTGAAGTATTATCTCTAGCAAGGATAATACCACCTGACTTTTTACTTCTGTGAAATGAAATAAAAACTCAAGGTTTTTGAGGAATTGTTGTCTGCTTCGCTAAGCTTTAGGATAACTGAAAGCTGAGTCTCGTGATAATTTTACTGTTTTCCTACTACTCCTATTAATAATAGCAACACTAACACCAACACCAATACATACTGTTTTCACTATGACCAGAATGAGACTTTTCACAGAACTCAAATGAATGAGGGAACATATATAGGTACTCCAAAGAGCGATGAACAGTTTGATTTATTTAGATTCAGGTGTCATTAAAATTGTTACAATTATTTGATAGCATTAATAAGACTATGAAGAATATCAGATGAATGGGATTTATCTATGAGGGGTCAAGAAGAAAGACATATTTTTGTCATTAAACACATCTCAAAATGTTGTTAATTTTCCTTTTGTTCAGATTTTGTTGTGCCCTTTGTGCTTGTGTTATTCTCACTTAGGTCATACAGGTCCGTCAGACTCTATTTAATCATCTTTATACTCTTCACATTATATTAAGCAAAGAACTGTCCTTCGGCAAATGTGCAGTAAAATGCATGATTCTCAGAACTGTTTCTCTAGAACATTCCAAACAGCTTTTAAGGAGTACCTCCCAATATTTGTTTTCAGTCAATGGAAATCTCAACAGGGTCAGTTCAGGTATTTGTAAGGAGAGGATAAAATCAAACATGTCAAAAGACCTATGTAGCACTAAAAAGTCTTGGTTAGTGGACTTGAGTCAAAATATGTCTGGACATCTAGTAGGCATAACAGTAGTTGACAGAGAAATGGTGCTTAGGGATACAAATGAACAGAATACAAGATGAAGACTTATTATAATATGTTTTCCAAGTTAATTAAAAAGAAAGGTATTACTGAATAATTGAAAACCAGACATTTGAATTAAGACTTGAAAATATTTGCATTCCAGATTACTTTCTTGCAAATTTCCTTACATCAAAATGTTTTTATTTGTTTCTATTTCTAAATGAACTTAAAAACATTTCTAAGAAAAGTGCAGGTTGCATGTAAAAATGAAATAATTGATTATTTTCAGTTCACCCAAAACTAAATGAAATTTCCTATGAAAAACAATTGAACTAATCCTTCAGCAGTTTGAATAATGATTCCTAGGGAAAGGAGCCATTATATAAAAAGATTAGACCTGATTTTCTACTTTATAATAAGCGGCATAATTTAATCTAATTCATTGGTTTTCTTCTTGTTCAATTTAGGATTAAATTAGGTTTCTCATTTCACCAACATATATATGAATTAAATAAAAAGGGTTGGACTTCCCTATACATTAAATTTGCTGTCTTATGAGTTAATGCAGAGATACAGAACACCAGTCAAGGATTGGCTAATACTTTTTAAGGTAAAGAGGCTGATTGCTTCCTGGCTGTTCAATGTCTACAGGTCCCAAAGTTTAAAATATCACAGTAGGGTCACAGCTTGGCATATGTGTGGATCATGTGTGGTGTACCATGCTGAAACAACCCTTCTACCCAAAATATACAAAATAATTTAATGATTAAATATAGAAGAAGTATTTTTAAAGCTATGAAAAACACAATAAGCAGCTTTAAGATCAGGATATTGCTAGAAAATGAACTCATAACATTTATGTCCATTACTTACAGTAGAAATACAAAATAACATCTATTTCCTTTAGTCATTAAATCTACTTTGATGTCATAGAAATGCATGGATGGATGAATGAATAAGAGTAAAAACTATTCCATTATAATAAGACTTCTATACACAGAATACAATATACTTATTTCATCCAAACATGTATACACTTTAGATTTACATTATATGGTACATTGTAATAACGAAACAACAATAAATCCATGGCTGCAATTTTTCTGGTCAGTATTATATGTCATTTTCAGTGGCCGTTCTCCGGAGACTGAGATTCTCATTGCCTCTATTACATATAAATCAAAATACATGTTTTTGCAGAGTTTTATACTTTGATTCTTTAAATAAGTCACTGCAGACTTTGTGCTCTAAATAAAATAAAGCATATATATTTAAGTCCCCTAAACTGGGAAATAGATTAAATCTGTAAAGAACAGACCAGAGTCTTTCAGCAGCACTTAGGCTGGGGTGATTAGTCTTGCAGAGTGTAGGTCTGTCGCTGAAACTGAACCCTAAACCTTGGATTATTTTCCAAGAAGAGTTTTAACTCAGATTTTTTTACTGCCACTTGTAAGTGTTTAAGAGAGATTTTTAAATCAGGTGAGAAAACAGTAGCTCAAAGATATAGAGATTCCTACTCAATACACTGCCTACTAGGGTATAGACTCTTAAAAAGCTTATCATAGCAAATTCCATAGTGTGATTCCTACCTTGTCTGTGATTTATTAAGTTCCAAAAGCAGAATTAGGGATTTTTATATATTGGGATTTTCAAAAGCTCTTAAATTCCCAGGTTCCAATTAAACTGCTCTGCATTTTAAAATACCTAAATATCTATAAATATCTGCTTCAAAACCCCTGGCCTTTGTGCCCATTGTGTACAATCCCTTTAATTATAACAGCTGAACACTTTGTAGTTATTAATGGATTTTATACCTATGAGACAGAGAAATGCTCTCAGAGCTTTGATAGCCTGAAAATAGCACATGTAATAGATTTAGAGGCTTTCCCAGAATTACACAGAGTTTGGGATGAAGCCAAAAAGTGAACTCATGCACCTCAAATTCAATCCACTGCTCTATCTGGTCACCCCTACTTTGTTCCTGGAAAGGGCCGGAGTGGGAGCAGATAGGATGATGGCTTAAATACAACTTTGTCTCCTTTTCATTATTGTCTGACTCCTTCCCTAATTATTTTACTCCTTGTGCTAATATTCAACAGATTGACTTGAACATGACATGGTCCACTAGAATCTCACTTTGCTGCAACTTCATTACTTGGAAATTGTAATTGTAATGCTTCATTTGTCTTTGATGTTACTTCATAAGGACAATTTTGAGACTATGGAGAGTAACCTATTGTTTCTGCAGTCCCTAAGGTGTCATATGGTAATTCTGCACTAAACACTTAGAGTTGCTGCTCATGCACTACAGTGAGAGATGAAGGCTAAGTAAGCAAATATCCTTCTGGACTAGGATTCAGGCACTGAACTGGCAATCAGTGTAGAAAAAAAGTTCAAGTGAGGCAAAGTGAAATTAAGACAATAGAAAAGAACTAAAATTAAAAACGATTTGTTGTTCTTTGGGAAATCTCTACACCATGGATTTCCATTCTATTCTCAGCACTACATTTCTGTATTTTCAGGATGAATCAAGGAACGCGTTGTGAGATTCATCATAGTGGGGAAAGCTGTGCAACTAAGTTTAAAAACACACGGAATTGTTCTCATTGTCATCTTTTGAATCACAGGACTGAACAATAACCAAATTTAATACGACGAAAATATAACTTTTAAAAGTCCTGGAGTTGTTTGCATAAAAAGCATTTCAAAGCCCTTACTCATGTTTTATGATTATTTTGATCTTGTGGCTTTAAGAGAATGCAGTATCCCAAAGAGGCCTCATCACCCATCCCAAATATTGTTAGTTTAAGAAAGAGGCTTATGTCTGATTCTGCAGTTCCCCACTCCTGCTGCTGCTCCTTCAACTGAGGCCATACTGAGGTTTGTGACATCTCAATCACAGGAACATAATTAGAGAGAATTATGACCTCGGGTGAGGGAGAAGCAACAGGAATGGATGAGATGTTCAGGAGCGAGTCTTATGTTTCTGTAGAAACATTCGTGAAATCAAATTTAGAGATCAGAAAAGAAAGAAAGAAAAAGCTAGAAAGTGCTACATGGCTGGAACATTCTTCAATGGGTTGTTTTGCAAGTTTTTCAGGAAGCGTCTGGGACTGAGACTCCAAGTGACATTTTACCTGCCAAACTAAAGCAGAAGAAAAATCAAAATGGGATCACAGTACATAAGTGTGAATTAATCTTTCTCTCCTCTTTATCTTCCTTTAACTTTAATATATGACCTCCATCACAATAAAGTCTAGAAGTCCGGACAAACCTACAATGAGGTAAACTGATGTAGTTCTTCAGTGAAGCTTCATTAATTTGTACTGCTGGAGATAAAACCCTACTAACATCACTGGAATTACATTTGATGCCTACTACAAATTCAGAAAATGGCTTTGAAAGACATGACTGATTATGCTACATTTGCTTCTTTGAAAGAAAGTGGCTATTTCTTTCTGGAACTTTTAATCCCCTATGACATTTCAAGTGTAACCAGTATAATCAGAATCGGAATCAAATCCAGAGGATCAAGAAACAAAAAAGAGTAATTACATTACCAGATTAGAGGAATAATTAGCAAAGTGTTAAAGGGATGGCAGAGGTTTAATTGCTATGTGAATGTTTCATTTTTACAGCAAAAAAGGAATCTGAATAACATGCTTCAGTGTAACCTTCATGTTGTGTTGTGTGGGAGGTGACACATGAGAGAGAAAAACAGGCTCTGGGTTTCTGAGCAGAGTAAGAAAACCTGGGTTTTGCTGGTCTGAGGATGTGGGAATGCAGGTGCAAGAAGAAGATCTGGGCAGAATAAAGGGCTGAGGAGAGGTGAACTGAAAATGGGAGCACAGGGAAA
>NW_009910612.1:12954-18890 GCF_000696875.1 Nestor notabilis
TCAACTCAGAATGGACTTGTCAATGGATACTTCGCCCTATGAGGCCTTGAAAACCCAGCAGATAAGTTCAAGTACTTACATACTTTTGTCCATTTATGCCTAAGTATTTCACAACCTTTGTTTTTCATAACCTCACGTGGGATACAAAAATGTGGTTCTTCCATCCATCTGTGTATTTCATATTGTTTAGTTTCTGTTTCCCTGGCTTGCTGCACTTATGAGGTGGTCCTGGGAACATCTTTACTTCATGAATATGTAGTCTGATTCAACTATAGCCCGCAGACTTTAATTGCTGATGTTCTTACAGCAGAAAAAAATCTCAATGTTTTAAAAATTTAAAGTTTTATGTGTTTAATTGAATATAAAACATTACCTATTGACTTAGACTGCATTTGGGATTCTGTTTCAAATAAATCCAAGAATCTTTACTTTTTATAGCCTTCCGGGCCTCATGGTGGATTTTAAAAATCTTAATTAATTCTTAGAGTCTTTAAATACGGCCTCTAAATAAACTGGTGTTCTTTCTCCTTCTCAAACTTCGGCAAGTTGAGGAGAAAGAGGAGAGTAAAGAACATTTAACCAAGATAAAGATCTGAGGAGCTGTATTTCGGCGTAAGTGTAAACATGTATTTCTGCACACAGCTCAGTGTATTTCAGACTTCAGACTTGTCCTTTATGACAGCAATAAGAAGATTACTGATGTGCCTTTAGCTGAAATAACTTGTTTAACAAAATAAGGAATAAACATTATAAACAAGTGCTACTCTGTTTGTAGTATGAACAACGAACAGTATCGCCATATTCTCTGAAAATTTATAAATCAGACAAGTTGGTAATGCTTTAGTAAAAAAGAGGATTAATTTTAATGGTTCTAGCAGTAGCCATGTTTCAGTAACACTGCTTTTCTTGAGTGTATGTAATGAACAATAATTATGCTTGCAACCATATTGCCATTGCCACAAGCCTTATACTGTGTTTAGAAGGCCTGAGAACCTATGTTTGTCAGGATTCCTCTGTCTGAACTTTTCCTGACCTTCCAACAGCTTTTATCTATTTGGTGTAGCTGTAATAGCAATTTCTCTAATAGACCAGGTGTCTGTATCTAATTTGTTTTACTTTTGTTTATCTCTGTGTGTTACAACCAGAGATTTACACGCATAGCAATAGAAACAGTGGCCCTAGGTAGAATGAGGTTTCTACAGTTCTAGCACATAGCGCTAAGAATCTCAGGCCTGGAACGAACAGCAGAGACTTTGAGAGGTGGAAACATGGGATTGAGGTGTAGAGGATTGCAGACATGGGATGCTAAGGAGTGAGGCACAGGCTGACACTGGAGATTCCATGGCTATGAACAGATCTTCAGTGGTCAGTTAAAGATGGGGTCTGGGAAGGCCCCCCCTGCAGTCCTGCATCCAACTCAGGGGGCAACAACATAAGAAGGATGCGGCAGCAAAATTTACTCTAGAAATCTTTGGTATTTTGTCTTCCCCAAGCAAAAAAATAATATATATAATTAGAATTAGAACAAGAACTCAAAGATTGTTGTTGGAGGAAGACTAGGGAATCCCCAAGGGGTGAATCGAAATGGTAAGACTGAGAACATCTTTGGTGCTGTAGCCATACAACCAGAAAAAGTTGCCTAGCAGAGAAAAATCTCTGCCTTGCTACCCTATGTGAGGTATCCAGAATACATCTCTATAAATAGTTTTTCTCTAAGAATAACTCACTCACTTAGGGAAAACAACAATTTATGCCATATCTGTCTCATTTAAAATATAAACCAGAAAATCGGTGTGGTTGAGGCATGGATCACTGCCAGGGAAATATCAACAATACAAGAGGAAAAAAGATCAATGTTACATACCCACTTTGCATTTTTACTGCTAACACAATTGTTGACATTGTAAATTGACTCTTAACATCATAAATGGCTTCCCACACATTGTAAAGTAAATCCTGTAGACTTTTATTGGTATCATAAATGGCTTCTTAACATGTAAATGGCCTCCTTCGCATAGCAATGTAAATCCCATAGGCTTTTATTGACAACATAAGTCATACGGTGTATTGCATTTTGCTATCATTGTTGGTTTTCATTTAAAAACTAAATAAAAGTTTGAGGAAATAAAACATGGGGATTTGCACATTTCCAATTGTGGCCACCCTTGTTTTCCTGCTCCTGTGATGAATGTGAAATGTCAAAAAGACTTGATAGGCTTTTCTTGCGTTTAACTCCCTTTTGCGAAATCAAATAGCTGAACAGGAGTTCACCAGTCTTGATATTTCAGTAGGGGCTGACAAAGCTGACAAAATGGATGTAGGAAACTGTAAAATGGTAAGTAAAGTCACTCCTGTTTCTTTGGCACCTTTCAGTTGCGAAGATCCCAGAGCACTTAAAAAAATACACAAAATGCATGTCAGAAAGCAATACAAGGAAGCATTTTTTATATTAAATTTATGATATTGCCCAAATGCTTAACTGCAATACTGCTGCATGTCTTGGCATTACCCTGAAATATCTGCCTCCATGAAGGTGAACAGCAATAGGTTTTTAATAGCTTTCAGTAAAACTTCACTATGGTTTCAGACATAAGGTACAAACTCAAATAATTTGTACATCTGGATGCCTCTGTGGGCCATGCCCTAATTATTTAACTAATTGATTAACTTCCTACAATGAGATCCAGCGTGGTGATTTGTCTGCATGAACGAACACATAATTTCAAACAATTTAGGGATCATAATTGAACAAGATGCTGCTCAGAAGCTACCTGAGTAGGATATTGTTATGATTCCTGTAGCTTACTGCACATACAAGATACACATCTAAGAACATGGTAACTCAAACATTCGTAATTATCAGAGCAGACCCAAAATGCAAAATTGAGTAGAGTTCATCAAGATGCTGAAATGAATATCACTCAGTGCATGTCATCTCATCTAGGATTTCTGGACAACCAGCACATGAGGAAATACATAGTAAACAAGCTCCCAAACCAGTGCACTGTCGGGACAGAACACAGATCAGTTTTCATTGGATCCCCTGATGAACTCCATCCAAATTATTACAACTTGAGTAACACCTATCTACAAAAGTAACACGTATCTTCCTTTTCTGCAACAGAGCTCAGAAATACAGCTTTCATATATGACTATATCTATCTATATATTTTTATACATAGTAATTAAAGCATTATTCACTGTCAGTACAGTATATGTGGGTTAATTTCTTATCTTGCCCTAATGACATTGCATGTGAGAAGTCTCTGAAGTATATTTGCTTGGCTGACCAGAACTTAGGTGTGGGCAGTCATGTTCTAATCACTGTTGTGGGAACAATTCATGTATTTTATCCAGTGACAGTTTAATGCAAAGTACTATAAACTAGTGACTGTTTAACACAGTGGCTATTGAATTCAGACTTCTGAGGGAGAGTTAGATGCTTGAATAGTTTTGAGGATCTACATCAAAGTGTCAAAAGTCACATTTGAAAATGACATTACAAGCCCTAAACCAATAATGTGATTGACGCCTTCTCATCAGTCCATTTTGAGATTAAGCTACAGGAGCTCAGCTAACCTTACAGTCCCAGCTAGTAAGTAAGAAGCCTGACGTTTTAACCTGCCTCGTAGAATAGCAACTTTTTCTGCATGCATGAGCAGTTCCTTCCAGGGTTGTTTGATCTTTGGCCTGTGGCTTAATCGCAAGGTCAGTGATCCTGTTTTAAAGGAATGTAGGCAATGACACACTTCCCTTTTTTTGTTTGCCAGTAAAAAAGTGAACAGCCCCAAATTTCCTCAAATACATCTCAGGTCAAATATAGTTAATAAAATCCTGACTGCTCTTACCAAACCTGAGTTTTCCCAATATGCAATTACATTAACATACATATTACATTTCTGTTCACATAATGTAACTGGACAACTAGATCTTTTCTTTTTTTTCAATTGAAGTCTAAAAAGCAATTGCAGAACACATTCAGACAGCACCAGCTTCAGAGAGCTGACGAACTATTTCAATATTTTAAAGTTTCCTTAAAAATTGCCTTAGAGGAGAAAAGATTATATTGTGGAGTTGGTCTGACTTTCAAAGTCAGCTCATTAATCATAGTTAATGCTCCTTGTTATAGCAGATAGTAATCTGTACTTCTTATAAACTGACACTGCCTGCAGCATGAAAATATTTCTAATCCATCTAATAAAAATTTATAGTGCTATTCCCTTCTAATGCTGGTGCCTTATATCCTTTGTAGCAAGTACCTATGAAGTAAGAAAATATCAAAATATACTTGGAATTTTGTATATATTTCTATTAATTTTCTGTATTAGAATGTTTCAATGTAAATATACAGATATTCAGTGAGACTGAAAGGAGCATCACACTTTTAAAGCAAGCCTGAGTGTTGTTTCTGTTCATCATCTTGTTTTCTTCTTTTGGCGAATAACGACTATGTTAAACTCCTGGTTTAAAATCATTGGCTAGAAAATTCCTTTCCATCAGCACACTCAGATGTATCTGTGAGATGCCTTCTACCACATTTGTTATTTTTAAGAGCATAATACACAGTCTGGAAGTCATTGGTCATTCCTGCTGTATCTCCTTGCATATCATGACTACCCTTCCATTATAAATCCTTCCTGGGTGTGTAGACAACATCATGCACAATTTCAGTGTTAGTATGTTAGTCAGCTTGTAAGGCAAGGCTCACTCCTCTGTGGAACTTCTCCAAGTGATGGATATGGTTTTCTGCCTCCCACCTCTGGAAAAGTGTGGTAGCATCTTTGTGTATGTCTGGATTTGTAAAAAGCTGTGTAAAAGCTAGTGAATGTGCATTCTCTGTTCTCCCTTTCTATCACTCTGCCTGCCTGAGAAGCCTTTGAGTCATGAGAACCATCTGGTAGTGAATGCTGGCTCTTTATCTGAAGAAATAGCAGTCAGTACATCAAGCAGAGCACTCGAGTACCTGAGATGCCCTTTTGGAAAAGCACCGAAGTCTAAACTAAAAATCATTCAGGAAAATCCTCCATAAGAAACCATTAACACCTACAATTTCAGATTTCTTGGACTTCCTAAATTGCCACTCTTGCTATACTGGGTATCTAAGTATCTTTCTCCTTCCAATTTCTGTTAATGATTAAAAAAAACCAAGTTATTGTTTGCCTACACATCTGAAGGAAGTCTAATGTACTAAGAATTCTTAGACTGTGTCTTATTCACTAGTGCTGAACAATGTTGAGTTAAAAACTGCTGCTGGAAGTCCCTTTTATAAGGAACTAGTGACAAGAGTATTGGCTCTAAAGCTGGGATGCTGTGATCCTGCCCTTCCTGTATGGTATGAATCTGAAGCACCTTCACCTGAAATTGAGGAGCTAATCTTCATGGGAACCACATTCCTTTTGCTAATGCTGGGAGAAGAAAGGAGTAGTCACTGCATGGCCCAGTGTTCAGATCCAGAAGAACAGCAGACAAGAGGGACCCCGTTTCTAGTGTAGGAATGTTAGCATTTAGCTGCAGATAAAGGGATTGGAATTCTGATTCTTAAATTACTTCTATTTTTTAGCTAATGACTATTTAATATATTCCTTAAAAAGCTGAGAGAACAGGATCCAGGATTCATATTTCCAGGAAAGTTCCTTTTTGCTCATGTGCTTGCAGTCAAGGTCAGAGTCACTTTTAGTCCTCTTTTTCCAAGATTTTTCAGGTTTTTATTTCTTGATACACAGCTTCAGCAGAAGAAGAAGTAAAAAACTGGGAATAGTTTATAGTATGTTCAGTAGAGGGGGCTTCTTTGTGAGAATGATTAGTTGAAACCTATTCAGCTGAAGTATTAAAATACATTAGGCAATTTCAGGCTCTGAGATGCCATATCATATTCAATAATTTATCTTGTAATCTGTGGTCCTGCAAACTCCACTAAACAGTTTTATATATATTAT
>NW_009910613.1:0-402 GCF_000696875.1 Nestor notabilis
CTGAAGCAAAATTGCCCATTCAGTTATTTACCACAGCCCATTGTCTACAAGGGCATGACGAGAAATGCGCTGATGCGAGCGGCCGTGCCCCAGGGAAGGCGTTCGTGCGCTCCTCGGCGGCACTGCAGAGCAGAGGGCAGCACCCGTCATGCGGAGAACAGGTATTGCCGATGCTTGCTGGAGTTTTGTCAAATTGCGTTTCATTTTTTGTTTCTGAGCTGTTGCGTTGAAAAATCAAAGCAAAATTATGCTGATAAAATTAAATATTATCATGAGAAATAGTTTTCCACCAACCAGAAAGCATAATCATAGAATCATGTAACAGTTTGGGTTGGAAAGGACCTTAAGATCATCCAGTTCCAACCCCCTGCCACAGGCAGGGGGACCTCACACTCTAGCAGG
>NW_009910613.1:629-1558 GCF_000696875.1 Nestor notabilis
AGCGGCTTCTCTCCTCCAGGCAAAACAGCCCCAATGTTCTCAGCCTGTCTCCATCCAGGAGCTGCTCCAGCCCCTGCTCACCCTCGTGGCCTCCTCTGCACTTGCTCCAGCAGCTCCATGTCCTTATGCTGAGGACACCAGCCCTGCACCCAGTGCTGCGAGTGGGGTCTCACAGAGCAGAGCAGAGCAGAGGGGCAGGATCCCCTCCCTGACCTGCTGCTCACACTCCTGTTGATGCAGCCCAGCACACGGGGGGTTTCTGGGCTCAAGCACACACTGAAGTGGTTCATGTTCAGTTTCTCATCAACCAACACTGCTCAAGTCCTTCTCCCCAGGGCTGCTCTTTATCACCATTCCTCTTGGCATGCTTCTATCACCATACATGTCCTAAACCACCTTAACTTTCCATTAAGGTGTCCTGATCTTTCTGATCAGTAATTTAATAAGTCTCCTCTCTCAAACAACATATCGTTGAAGGTATTCATCTATACCCCACACTGGATTAAGCTGCAGGCGACAAAGAAACCGCCTACCCCAACTATGTACACCAATCCCTCTTGCAATCCCATGGCAGGAACACTGTGGCTTAACCCTGAACAGAAACCGAGCTTGGCTTGTCTCGAAGTGCCGGCCTGTGAAATGCAGAAACTCGGGTGCTGATTAGTGCCGTGTTGAGCCATTAAAAACAGGATCCTGTGGGAGGCGGGCAGGGCGCGCCGCCAGCACCTGTAACTGAGTCTTGGCTTCATCTTGGCTCGATCTATTATTGAACACAAATCAACTGCTGGGTGAGTGTTATGTGAACGTCGGAGCTGCTCACGTTTGATTTCCTACAGGCTTGTGTCTTATGGCTGAGCAGGTTGTGAACTGATCAGCAAAATCCCACAGGACATTCTCAGCTGAGTGAAGGAAGAGGTCCCCTTCCTGCT
>NW_009910613.1:1589-12047 GCF_000696875.1 Nestor notabilis
CTTCTTCCATTCCAGAAACAGGTGGTCAAATAAAGAGAAAAATACCTACACAATTTCGTAGTGAAATTGGGATAAAAACCTCATCTTTGATGTCATATCAATTTATTCCTCCTATAAAAGAAGATTTCAACCTATTTTCTATTACATGTCTACAGTTTTTAGTGAAACAGAACAGCCACTAAAACCCGAGAACTACATGGTGAGATCACAAACCACTTTCAGGATAACATAAACTATACATACTCCATGAGAATGTTTTCTTCATTAATTCACCTTCCAAGGAACAGTCCTCACTTTCTGCCTAATCCAGTATCACTGACTCCACAGTTTCTTTATGCATATTCCTTGCCCTCTTAAGTTGTAACAGCTACGACAACAGTCTTCCACACGGACCAGCAGTGGGCCTCTGGGGTGCCAGAGGACCTGCAGTGGCCAGGAGGGCAGGAATGGTTGTTCTCAGGCCCACGGGCACAGGCAAGAGCTCTTTCCACTCATAGGTAAGAACCAAAAGCTCTGAACAACAAGCTGTGGCAGATTTAGCTGCTGTGTGTTAAGATGTTGTTTCTTCCAACTGCCTGAGGTCACGATCATTCCAGTAGAGCACAGCAGTGAAAGCAGGTAATTTTTTAATATGCCAGCCTGTCACTGGAGTCTCCACACAGGAGTGTGGTAATACATAGCAGCAGGGTAAAGCAGACACCTGGGAGTAGTAATGTCTTAAACTGGGCACATAACTTTGCCAGACACCACCTATCAGACCTGTAAACCTCAAAATAACCCATCACCATTACGCACTTTCTGGTTAGGAAGCATCAAGGAGACAACACACTTCCCTCAAACCTCCGTAACAGGCCTGTGTAGCACACAATTTACCAAAGAATTCCTTCATCCCAGTGTGCTGTGTGGGTGAAACAAACCAGTCTGACCTGCCCCACTTGCTCTCTCCTTGGCCCATGACCAAGCACGCAGCAGGTCTTGACCAGAGGCAATGCCATCTTTCAACAGCCCAACCATACACACTGGGTTGAGCACTGCTGACTGTAGAGCTGGGAATGGTGATGCACTGAGGACTCCTGGCTGGCAACTGCTCTCCATGTGAGCATACAGCAGGATGTTTCTCAGATTTTGGGGAACTTGCTGGCCATGGGGCTATGAAGGCGTTGCAGTAGAATGGAAGCCTGTGGACATGGCTAGATATGGCTACCATAAGTCCAGGTTGCTTTAGATTGGTTATCTGTCCTCTTTTCCAATCAGAAATGTTCTCCAGGAAGGTTTTGAGAATTGCTTGTGTATCTGCTGTACACAGATACCTAATAATCTTATTAGATTGGATGTTACTGCTTATGTGCAACAGCCTCACCTTGGATGTCCCATGTCCAGCAATCCCAAAGAGATCCTCAGAGCAAACTCTGTAGACCTGTGTTGCACGTGCAAAGCAATTCCAATAAAACCACTCCTACAAAGTGGTGTTTGAACTGACCACACCATTACTTTGAGCTTTTCCAGTAAGTCCTAAAAGTATAAGGCTTACTGTACTTACATGCTGCAAGTGGTGCATGTATTACTGCATCAGAAATGCAGTAGCTAGAGGGTAGGATAAACAGTCACCAGAGCAGTATCACAGCCAGCTGGTTGCTGTACAGTGACCACAGTCTGGCTTTCATAACGAACACACCTCTTCCTCTCTCCCTTGTGATCTGCAGCCACCATTTTCCAGCAGCTGCAAAACGAAGGTGCCACCACTAAAGGATAACTGTGGAGAAGTTCCTCAGTAACAAACACAATTTCTGAAGGCAAGCTTCAGCAGGGAAGGGAAGTACAGGCAATGGGCTTGCTGAGGTGAGGTGCAGAACAGAGATTTGGGAACACAGGGCAAAACAAAGAAGTATGTTCCATGTTGATAGATGGCACATACCATAGAATCACAGAACCATAGAATGGTTTGGGTTGGAAGGGACCTTAAGGCCCATCTGCCACGGGACACCTTCCACTAGAGCAGGTTGCTCCAAGCCCCTGTGTCCAACCTGGCCTTGAGCACTGCCAGGGATGGGGCAGCCACAGCTTCTCTGGGCACCCTGTGCCAGCGCCTCAGCACCCTCACAGGGAAGAGCTTCTTCCTTGTATCTAATCTAAATTAAACCCCTTTTAGTTTAAAGCCACCTCCCTTGTCCTATCACTACTTGTCCTTGTCCAAAGCTCCTCTTCCAGGTTTCTTGTAGCCCCTTTAGGCACTGGAGCTGCTCTAAGGTCTCCCCAGAGTCTTCTCTCTCTTCTCCAGGCTGAAAAAGCCCAGCTTTCCCAGCCTGTCTCCATAGGAGAGGTGATCCAGCCCTCTGATTATGTGCTGAAAGACCATAGGGAAGGTAGGGAAGACATGGAAGTGTCACAGTAGCACTCATAGGTAACAGCATAATTCTGTTGACTCCAGCTGAATCATCTTATTTACACTATGTAAGAGAAAAACTGGGCTCTGCTTTTCGTATATGCTTTAATTATAATTAAACTTCTTGGTTCTATTGATGATTTTCAGCTTCATGCTAATTAGGCCCAGGAATAAATGAGGGATGTCCCATAAACGAGGGACAAATTCTGCTGAAATGGATGGGGTCTGCTAAGGCAGGGGGGTAAAAGAGAAGGTAGCTCAACATAAGTTAGTTGAAGTCCGCAGTGATCCACCCTTAGCCAAGTTCTACACTCCTGCTCCATACCCTTCTCCTTCTGTACTTACTTGCAGGGTGGCACTTCAGGTATGGTAAAAATTTGTTGTCAGATGACTGCTTGTAGCTCCCACTAAAATCTGTGAGAGGGATGTGCCCATGAATAGAAAACTACACGGCACCCTTTCCTAAGTGCAGCTGTAATTTCAGAACCCTGCTTCCTCAGAGCTGAGCCTACTTCTGCCAAGAATGAAGCCTTTCTCATGACTGCTGTACCCAAAAGTGAGGCACTAAAATACCTTCAGAGCATTTGAAAATGATTTCAGTTGTGGTTTCGAGCTTACTCAGGATGAAACTAACCTTTCTGTCTGAATTTACCAACGGCAGGAAGAATAGAGTCTTAATGAATGATGAAAGCCTGATGAGTTTATGAAAGAAATTATATAACATGATGTTGTAGCAGCAGTAGATTGAACTCAGTGACCTAAAAAATGCTTAGATTTATTTCTGTCTTAGGAAGTTCCAGGGTCTGCCTGTCAGCATCAGGAGATATTCCCACAAAAATCAATTATACATGTAAGCAAAAATATCACAGGGGTGAAAGAACATAGGAAAGAGCAAGCACAATTCTTCTTTCAGAGCACTGAGAATCGAGAGTAACTCCACTGAAGCCAAGGAGTTAGTTACACTGGCTTGAGTAAGAAAAGAACCAGCTCCATCGACTGAAATTACTCAGGCCACCCAAGGAGTCTAATCAGAGTAACTGTGGGCAGCTAATATCACGCATTTAATTCAGAAAGCCCGAGACTGAAAAGAGGAGATTGAAAAGAAAGGATCCAAATTTGGGTTTAGCCAAAAAAAGAAAGCTGAAAAATAGCAGGAAAATGGTGAATGGAAAATAAAATTCCATTTCTATAAAATCCTCCCTCACCCAAAATTATCTATAGAAAAACCAGAGTGACTCTGCTTGCCTTTTTGTTTAGCTGGGTACACGCAGGGTGTTCAACAGCTGCTGAGCTGTATGCTTCTCTGAAGCAAAAGTGCTATCTTCATTCTCCAAACAGCAGACACATTTTGTGTGTTGATGCATATTGTGTTAAACCTGCTCAGACTGAGAGCTACAGAATGCGAGTCTTACCTTTGCAGCATGGTCACTGAAACATATCCTGTCCCATTTTTAGGTAGCAGTGTACTAAGCGATACCTTCACTTTCCCCTGCTGTGGTTTACCTCCTCTAAACACACCCTCCCTTCTTCATCCTGGGCCAGTTAGTTTAGCTTTCCTAGCTCCGGTCACCTCCCCATTTGAAATAGCAGCTCTGCCAGTAGCACTTACTCTCAGTAATGGAACAAAGGCTTGCTTCTGGGAGGCTGTCTGGTCAATAACCCTTCCTGTACCTCGGTCTCTCTTCTCCAGTTTCCTTCCAGTTTTGCTGTCTTCTCTATTTATCTCTTATCACACGACGTCTCTTCATCTAGTTACACCTCACCTGCAGCATCACCTTCTATTGGTATTATAGTCCTGGTTATAATCATCCAGCAGCTATTGAGGACCTGTAAAACAGCACATTGTGAGTTTGTTTTGCTGCATTACAAACTTCTACACTGATGCACCATGTCAGTGCTATGACAAAACATCAAACTGCATTAAGACAGATGGGCTGAATATGATCCATGGAACTCACAGGAACTCCATCTCTTTTTTCTTTCCCAGGTAATTCTGTCTCCCCTTTTTCCCCTCTCCCATTTATCGTCTATTTTCTTACCACCTTTTTTCTTTTCTGTCACTTTTCTTCCTGCCCTGGCTCCCTTCATTGTCCTCCTGACATTCCTCCATGCATTTTCTTTCCTTTCACAGTGCACAGAGGACTGTAACAGAGGTAGTACTGCAGCTTTGTTAAATGTGTCCTTGGCTCTTCAGTTAACAAATCAACAGATTTGGGACCAGCAAGTTGAGGGTCTAGAAAGCATTCCATTCCCAAAGGCTTAAACCAGAGAGCTCCGAGATTAACATGACTTCTTGGTCCCCCGATCTCCAAGATGGAGCACACCAGAAACAGCAGGAGAAGCTTGATGAAATAATACCAGATTCTTTTCTTCACATGCACATTTCCTTTTGCTTTGTGAGAGTCGAGGCTCTCAGCAAACAAGAGCAGTGTGGAGCAGGGTAGTGACTAGAATTCGATGGTGTCAGAATGGCAGAAAATGGAAGAAGAGGTACTTTGTAATGAAATACAATTGAAAAGCATGAAACTGGTGCCAAGCAGTGCTGACAACAAATTATTTCCAACAATTCAACATGCAAAGGGCCAGAAAGCAATGGGGGGTTTTAAATGTTCATACTGTTAATTAAAATCAGCATAATTCGACTATCAACTCGCTGGTATTTGCTATTTTGTTTTACATGATAGCATCCAATTTTAAGGAGCAGCACACCAGGTAAAAAGACAGTGCACATGCTTGGGGTAGTATCATTCATCCGTATGCTAAAGATAGCTTCTAAGCCTTGCTTAGATCTGTCTAAACTTTGGCACATGCTGTAGCAGCTGCACAGCATTTAACTCTGCCTCTTTCAGCATGCGCCACAGGGTGGAAAGAATGGTTTATGAAGATATTTTAATGACAAGACGTACAGGCCTGGAAAGGTTTAAGTAGTTTCTTGACAATATAGTTTCCTCTGAGTGTCATTTTTTTCACGTTTTGCAAAAATTTAGTGATTTTTCCATCCCCTTTTGATCTGTGAAAGCCTTGAGGAAACAAGGCAGGAAAATGACTTAGTGGCACAAGGAAACAGTGAAACCCTGTGCACAGTCACATCATGTAGCAATAAATGCTGTTGAAATCCATCAAAATCCCCAATGAAGAAAACAAGGAATTGTTTTTCACATAGTTCTCAAATAGAGTGCTCAGTAAGACTTGTAATAATTGTACCCTTTTTCAGAGAACAACATGATTTTAAAATTTATGTCCCTTAAAGCTTTTTTATTTCATACTTGGCAGTAAATGGTAAAGTGGTGTAATACATTATTTCAAAAGGAAATACAATTATAGAGTAAGTCTTCTAAACTTACAAAGTCCTAGTTTTGTCAATTTAGGAGCCCCAGAATGTACTATTAATTTTCTCTTACTGCTAATGATGTCTTCTAGCAAGGACCCTGCTCTTAGCAGAGCTACTTGTTAATATTGTCATTATTTGCACATTTTGTATTGTCACTATTATAGACTCTTACCTAGAGTTTAATTCTTAGCCTCCATTGACAACAAAACGCAAGTGTAGTGATTCCCCCTCTCTCTAAAGCCTTGATCTGCTTATTATTGGACACAGACAGTCCCTCTGTGCAGTTCCAGCCAGATGAAGGAGATTGTGCTCTGTCTTGTAACTTCCAAACCCAAGATTTAAGACAGCAGTCCTGAGTCCTGCTAAGAAAGATACAAAACCAGAATGAACAGTACATTTAAATACATCAGTGCTAAACCACAGAAACAGAGCTTGCCCTTCAGATCAAGCAGGGGATTTATTTAGATTTCAACTTCCATATCCGTATGACACTATTCAACACCATATACATTCTTGCTGATGGGCAAAGCTTGCTCTGATTGACTTACTCAAGTGTCTACAAGTATTAGAAAAATACTGAATATAAGACCCAGGGATAATTAAAAATAAGGAAAATACAGAAATAATCCTAATGGTGTGTGTGATATACGTGACGTTTCACCATAAAAAGGTATCGTGCAAACATTATCAAAGGGTTTGAAAAGTCTCTTTGTGAATTGCACCAAATATATTGTCCAACTGAATAAATTGCATTGTAATAGACACTAATTAGAACATCTTGGTTGAGGTGTTTTGGCTTGCTTTTCTTCCCCCCACTATTGCACATTTATATGTGTTATAAAGGTACACATTTGCTGTAATAATCCTAATGGGACTGCTTGAAGAGCCAGTGTTTCAACAGCAGCTCATTTGATTTGCTGAATAATGGCTGTTACACCTCTGGAGTTCCTCTGGTGAGGTCCTCTTTTTCTAGGAGGATATTATACCCCAGGATACAGGAACCTCATCACTCAAAGTGGGAACTTCCAGATTCAGGACATCTTAGGCAACAGTACCTGCACCTCTGCATAGTAAGATGTTCTAGTCCAGTGCCGTGCTCTGCAGTGTGTAAGTCAGGTGTGTTCTGTACTCCAGGCATACACACTGAGTGTTAGACATCTCAGGCTCTCTGGATGTGCCAGACATACCACGCAGCTAGCCCATCATGTTCAGAATTCAGAAACTTACATGCTTCTCTATACAGGGCATTTGGGCACTGAACAAAGTCTTGTGTTGTCAAGAAGCCAGGTGCTGGAGCAGGTAATGCTCTGCACCTCGTATAATTTCTCTCTCCTTAACAAACTATGTGTTTCAATAAATCTCCTTAAAACAGGGTCAGTCTTTTCATCTGACTTCTGCACAGTGTCTGTCCCAAAGAATTCCTACATGTTGCAGCAGTAAGAAAATGAATCTGGACGAGAACACAGCACTTCATCCCCCCCATCACCATTGTGGAAGGCTTCTCGTGATCTGATTCTTAACTACAGAAATACACTGCAAAGGGAGAAGGTAACAAGTCTGGGGCAGTAACTCTTCAGTTTCACTTGGAACAACCTTCTCTTTTTCCCTTTGTGTGAACAGAACTCTTTAAAGGTGATTGCACTTCGCCTTACAAAGTTTCTCAATTAGATTTGTTAGAACATCACAATAATCAAGGCTTATACAAGCTCTTGGCTTGGCTATTCTCTATTTAAGAGTTGCTTGTGTTTAGAATTGTACCAGACCTCAAACACAAAGGTACAATCAAAAGGACAACACAGTGTTTGAAAAAGACTATTAAAACACTTCTAAGAGCCCTATGTGGAAATTATTTCTATTATTTATTTGTCTTTGGTCAGCATTAAGAAATCAGAAGCTGCCAGTAATATAATATACTACTGTATTTTCAGTAATATGTTTATCATCAGCCAGCAAAATAATACATACCATAATTAACTCCAAGCAATTGTCTCATTATCACCATTTAATTCACAACAACAGGAATCCACCAACTCTCTTGACACCTTAACAATGCATTAAAATCACAATAACTAATGCAAATGATGTATAATTTCCCATCATTCATTTAAGCTGTAATACAAGAACATGCCCACACTGTCAAGCATAGAGAGAAGCGTGTTACACGTCACCTGTGGCTGATGACAAAAAATGTGAGGGGTATGTGGTTTTAAATCTTATGTTCTCAGATAATTAAAGACTGGTAAAACACAATGCAGAAGGTGAGTTACATTGGCTATAGCTGGACTCACATCTTACATATTTCTAACTAAACAGAAGCAATAGAAGGAATTTCAGATTTCAGAATTTTCCCATTTTTTCTTGCAAGAATTATACACAAACATACAGAAACTAAAATACTGACATAACTCAGCCAGCCCTTGCAAACTCTACGAAGAATTCCATTTATCTTCATTCAGAGCTAGTGGAGTTATTACATTCAATTGACTTCACTAGGATTTGGACAAATCCCCAGACCTACAGCCATTCCTGGCAGCATCCCCAAAACCCTAGTCAATAAATGACATATTTTTAAATAGAACTGCATAAAGAAAAGACACAGGGAACACAGGAGGTAAAGAAAATGAAAAACAGTGAAGAGCAAAACCAGAAGACAGGTCGAGAACATTGGGGCTGTTCACCCTGGAGAAGAGAAGCTGCTGGAGACCTCAGAGCAGCTTCCAGTGTCTGAAGGGGGCTACAAGGATGCTGCAGAGGGACCTTCATCAGGGACTGGAGTGACAGGACAAGGGGTGATGGGTTCAAACTGGAACAGGGGAAGTTCAGGTTAGATCTAAGGCAGAAGCTCTTCCCTGGGAGGGTGCTGAGGCGCTGGCACAGGGTGCCCAGAGGAGCTGTGGCTGCCCCATCCCTGGCAGTGTTCAAGGCCAGGTTGGACACAGGGGCTTGGAGCAACCTGCTCTAGTGTGAGGTGTCCCTGCCCGTGGCAGGGGGTGGGGCGCGATGATCTTAAGGTCCTTTCCAACCCAAACCATTCTATGATTCTTTGATTCTATTATCTCTTCTCTTTGAATACGACCAGTTCTTCCCAGTGGCAGCATGTAATTAATTCAATGCTAGACCTTTAGAAATGTTAACAGCTCAGAAAACCATCCTCACTTTCAAACTCAGGAGCCTTTTTTTATAGTGGAGGGTATCAGTCCTGGTGCATTTGGTAGACTCATGAGGAGAAGATGGAGAGAGTGCAGAAAGGTGAGAGGCCTTTTTCTCAAGCCTAAGAATGCTGAGGGCTGAATACCGAAATCTGGAAGATGATCTGTGATAGGCAGCAGCAGCAGCCCCTCAAATACTTGATTTTCAGTCTGAGAGAAGAGGTACTCTCTGATACAAGCTGACAGATGAGGCCAACCTATCTCCCTGCACAGGCAAGGGCTGGTTTTCTGCCAGCAAGAACTCAGGAAAGGCTAACCAGATGTGCATTTCTCCTCATCCTCCTTACAGACCCAGGGAAAGCTCACGAAAACTCCAGCTGAAAAGCAGCCGTGAATATGCAGAGAACCTACATCCTAACCTGCACGTTCCCTGCAAATTTTGTTTAAACATTATGAACAGATTTAAAGATCCATGTCCAGGAAGAGAACATCAGAATCCAAATCTATTTCTAGGAGTATTTTCACTAAAATGCCTTATTTTTACTGGGTTCGTGGCCAGAGACACCCAGTCACCTCGAGGTCACTCAGTACTTTGAAGATGTGACACAGTGTTCTTTTTCTCCTGGCTTTTTTAGCAGATCAAAGAACATCACTTCACATTATGTCACAGGGACTGCTCCCTGCACATGCTACCCAGTAATTACTGCAAGTTACAAGTTGTAATTTTGGTGCCGACTACCACAAATGTTCTTGCTTCATAAAAATCACACTCAGAATGCACCCAAACCATTACCAAACCGTGTGTCACTCAGAATGCACCCAAACTATTACCAAACCTTGTGTCGTCAAAGCTACACACATGGCTTCCTAGCCACACTGTCAGATGTGGCAGGTTAAAGAAACATCTGCTTGCAGTGGGGCTCGTGCCTGCTAGTGAAAAACATTTTCCTTACAAATTGCTGCTTTGATTCCAAATTCATGCATGGTACTTAGACCCAAACTTCTCCCTCCACTTCCACTTCCAAACACTACATACAGAGAACCTATTGTTGCCAGAAAGAAGGAAATCCTTAAATAGTGGGAGGGAAGGTTACCTTACTTACTGAGTTGGTGTAAACTCACAACTGATTTGCTGTCTGGTGTCAGAGTTAGACACCACAGCCCAGCACTGGAAATTAAAGTGTAAGCAATGGCAAATGTGAATGGGAGAAAGCATGCATTTTTAATAGAGAATAAATCCCATTATTTGGGGAATTTCATCCCACCTTTTTGGCTATTTGGGACAAGCAGTGTTTAACTGTTTGCAAATGCTGCATCTTTGTATCTAAACAAATGAGAGTCATCTTAAATAGATGAGAGATGTGTTGTTGTACCAGCACTAACTATAATGCTAACATGAATATTACAGATGTTATTGATTACAAATACAAACCAGGGCTTCTAAGATTCCATTCCTGTAATTGTAATGACTCACAAGAAAGCAAAACTGCACTTAGCCCAATGTAATTGAAAGTAATTGCTGCAAAAAAGGGACAAATTTTGCCACAGCCTGGCCCTGATAACATCCTAATTTCTGCCAATAAGTGAGAACAGCC
>NW_009910614.1:0-996 GCF_000696875.1 Nestor notabilis
CAGATGCAGGGACTGTGAGAATGAAGACCTTAGGCCCACTGTAGGAGACGATCAGGTTCAAGACCATCTTAAGACTCTGAACGTGCACAAGTCCATATGTCCTGAAGGAGCTGGTGGAAGAAGTTGCTAATCCACTGTCCATCATATTTGAAAAATCATGGCAGTCAGGTGAAGTTCCTGATGACTGGAAGAAGGGTAACATAACCCCCATTTTCAAGAACAGGAAGGCAGAAGATTCAGGGAACTATAGACCAGTCAGTCTCACCTCTGTGCCTGGCAAAATCTTGGAGCAGATTCTCCTCGAAAGAATGCTGAGGCACACGAAAAACAGCACGGTGGTTGGTGACAGCCCGCATGGTTTCACTAAGGGGAAATCCTGCCTTACCCATTTGGTGGCCTTCTATCACAGGGACACAGAACAGCACAAGCAGCGTTGATACATTCTGAATCATGGGAATTCAGGGAATTAATATTTCAGTCAGTATGATTTAACTATGGAAATTTTCATAAACCTTTACCACATGTTTCAGTGGTGTACTGATAGGGATATACTACTGAATTTTGTTGGTCTAATGAAATTTTGTGGCAGAAAGGTCCACAAAATAAGTATGTGCTACAAAGACACATTTCTTAAAACATGTTCTGAAGGATCATTGGATCATAGGATCATAGAACCATAGAGTGGTATGGGTTGGAAGGGACCTTAGAGATCAGGTATTTCCAACACCCCTGCCAAGGGCATGACTATATAAGCTTACCTGAATGGTTTTATTATTGCTATTCTAAGACAGCAAGATTACATTTATATTATTGGAATGTATAATTTTTGCCTGTCTTCTTTGTCCTGTTTCAAGTAAAATTATTAAGAGTAATCTTACTTAACTTTTGTATGACAGTCATCATACTTCTGATTCAATCATGTTTATTTATATTTGAATATAGTGATTGATGGACCACTCAGTTGCTAAAGAACTGGCTAGATGGCTGCATGCAAAG
>NW_009910615.1:0-9140 GCF_000696875.1 Nestor notabilis
CGGGTCTTCCTTCACTGGCACGTTTGCTGCAGTGTCTCACCCAGGAGTTGTCCCCATCAGGAGCTGATGCGTTTTGGCTTGTGCTCAAGTGACCGCATTCAGGGCTTGCTCTCTTGCCCTCAGGTGCCGCGGAGCCTCTCCGAAGCGCCGGGCCCGCCAGGTGCCTCATCGTCAGGGTGGCAATGCCTGGGCTCCTACAAACCTGTGTTTCCCTAGCAGTGGGATTAAAAGCAGTTTAGGATTGTTCTTTGTGTGTTAGCATGTGAACCCTGAGGTTGGAGAGCTTTCCCCATGCTCTTTGTGCTTCCAGGAGGTGTGCTGCTGACTCTCAGCCAGTTCAGTGGAGAGGTCTTAGTCTGAAATGCTGCTGAAACCTAGGTTGAAATGTAGCCATTGGCTGTAATGTGGTAATGTCTAAATCCCTCTTATTTTTGTCTTTAAAAAATGTTTGGGTGGGTTGCACAGTTGAGTTTTTCTAGTTAAACATGTACTGCACTGAAATCTGCATTTCAATAGGCTGTTTAGAGGAATTGAAATGTGTTAATATTTAATTGTGGTTTAAGTTTGATTATTTAGATGACTTGTAAGAGAATATCAACTGTACATTGATGTATGGGTCGCCCTTGCTCCTCCACGCTTGCAGTCATTTTGACTATGGCTTTGTGAACTTGATAGATCGTGCTTTGGGAAACCACGTTTTCTCTTTTTCCACTTTTACACACATCTGTCAGTGCACATTTAATGCAAAATACACTCTGTGTGTGAATTTTAGTGCATCAATGAATAGGACAAACTAACTGGAAAGCAAGTTGGTTTTTGTACTTAATGGTGTTACTTACTGCTGGTAGCGACAGTCTTCAGGTTTTTGTTTGTCTGGAAGGGTTATGATTTCAAAATTAATGCCCATCTGCAGGACATTTTTGTCTCGGTAGAACATGTAAAAGGATTGTTTCGTGGTAGATTTTTTTTGTTGGAATATCTGCTCTGCGATGCAGAAGAGGTACAGTTTGTAATTAAACATGAGGACTTGGTACCCTCACTGGTGAAGTGGATGTGGTACAGCTGTGCTGCCTGGGTCTTGTTCCCCTTAAGTAGAGGTGGAAGGTAAGTTTCAACACAGGATTGGGAAAAACTCCCAAGCCTTGCAGTTTAGGCAAGCCCAGGATATCCCTGCGGTACTGAAGGCTAGTTTCGTGAGGATGTTATAAGAAATATAGTGATTTTTTTGATTTAGATACTTTTTTCAGACTGTAAAATGAAAACCAAACATTACATGTAACCGGGATTATTTACTAAGGGCACCTCCTTAAGTTAAATCAATAATGAATACGTCTGGCAGAACCTGGGTGGTAGCATTAAATTTCACCCAAGTTTGCTATTTAATAAGGCAGGGTAAGGTGAGAATTTCCACAAAGACATAGTTGTGCTAAGGTAGGTGTGAGAATGAAAAGCAAATATATCAGGATGACATTTAATACAGTACTTGTATAGTGAACTGTCTTAGTAACTGTGTCACACTTAAAAAGAGCCCATTTTTGAGTGGAAATGTGTCTTGCTGCCAGCTAGTTTGGAAGGTCTTCACCTAGAAGCCTTACTCTGTTCTCTGAGGTCAGATGGATCCTTTTGTAACGTCTGGGATCAGATGACATAGTACTAAAATGTTGCTTGTGTGGAATCAATCGCTTCGCAGCTCATTGTTTAATTGACATTTTATGTCCACTTGCCAAGCCAATAGTATAGCTTGACCTACAGCTTAAGCTATAAAACCTCGAGTTGTGGCAAAATACTGGGTAAGGGAGGGTGTTAAGATACATCTGAGGTTAATAAGGCAGTAGAGTACTTTTACTAGTGTGGTATCTTGTTTTACAAGGGAATTCTAAAATGTGTTTGTTCTGCTGTAATTTATGCATAGTAAATACACAGTGCTTACATAAAACTCTGATGGGAAATGCCTCTTATTCAACAGGGGCAATTCAGTTAGCAGATCTTTCTCTTCTTAGGTGAAGGTTTTTTTCAGACATCTGGGAACATTGTCTTTAGGGAGTAGTAATTGGTATGTGACTAAGCAAGGCAGTGCCTTACAGTTGCTCATCAGAAGAATCAGAATATAGAAGCCCAAAGGGTTATAGGGTGAGATTCTCGTATGAACTTTTATTCTGGTGTACATTAACGTTAAAGCTTTATTTATTTAAGTTGTCTTCTGGGGGTAGTGATCAAAGCCAGTGGCTCTTTGTATGATCAGGAGCAGATCCTAATAAGAAAGAACAAAAGCCAAAGTTACGAAATAGGAGTCATATTTTAGAGAGCAAGTAAGCTTAGCCTGCTTGTGGTTGTTAATAAGCTGCATTAGCAATGCAGTAGGCTTCCCTATCAAATCAGAAATAAAGGAAGAGGTAGGTCCATGAAAAAATACTATGCTTCAGCAGAAATAGCATATGAGCAGCACAAAAGTTTAGTTGGGATCTAGAAGGCAAACTAAGACTTTCCAGAATACATATATCAAAGGATCAAAACCAAATGTGAGATACTACGAAAAGGAGGAGTACAGGAATGTGAGGCTTCGGGATACTTTGAACTAAAGGGAATCAACATAGAAGATAAGGACTTTTCAGAAGCCAAAAACGGCTAGTTTGACTTGATTTTAGGGAATGGGAAGATAAGTAAATGTACACTGCAGAGATGCTGCTTGATAGCTAGTGTTGCAGGTTATAAAAATAGGATGATTTCAGACACAGAAAAGGACAAGTTGTTTTCAGTTGTGATGAATCACTGAAGCTGAATTATATTTATTTGATAATTCTGAAATAGTTATGTGTGAAGTGACTAAGCTGCTAAGAAAAATTCTCAGCTTATCATTAAAACTAACTGTTATACTTGGGAGATTGAACCTGCAAGAAATACCTTTGGAACGATAAGATAGTTAATCTATCCTAAAGAAGTAACCAATGGAAAAAGTACCTGGTTGAGCATGGCATGCATATTCTCTGCAAAAAGGGAACTAAGTAAACAGATCTTTGGCCTCACTTAAAATTAGTAGAGGTTTTGAGGGTTTTATCAAAAGATTTCCAGACACAGTAGATGATGTGTACAAGTGACAATTAAATAGCTGCATAAGGGGAAATCTAAGATCCAAAATTCAGAAATGCTGCAGGTCAGCACTAATCCTGTGTCTGCACAGGGGGTAACTGAAGTTGAGCTGAAAAGTTTGGTACTCTTACAGAAAGTAACTGTTAAATATGTATTTGAAATAATATAATTTATTTATTTTGGCTATTTGTTATGTCTTAGGTGAACATTCAAAAATACACTCGAGTCAAAAATCCTGGGAATACCGTATTTTAGCAGCTAGTTAAGGTATATAACATCTTCTTTGACAGATTAAATGGTTTCATTTAAATTATAGGGTATGAACCAAAGCTTGGTGAAGTCAGGAGAATTTGAGTTTTTAATTATGGCAGCAAGGAAAATATTGTCAAATGAAAAAGGAATTCTGTTTGTACCTCACTGTCACTGTGTAACAGTGCTACTCTTGGGTGGAACGAAACCAAAGATACTATGCTTTCAGTTGGCAAATAGGGGTAATGAACTGCGTGCAGCTTCAACATGACAGATGGTTTGAAATAGAAAGGCTACATGCATGTGTTAACAAACTTGATAGCGTAAGTGTGAAGTGTTAGGCTGTATCTGTTTAAGTAACAGATTTTTCATGGAGACTGTTTTTTGTCTTCTGTGTTCCTCTCAACCAGAACTCCATGGACCAATTTCCTTCAGGATCTTGCATGTCAACAGAGATCATGAGAGCTGTTATTTTCTTAATTTTCTCTTGAACTAAGGAATAGCTACTAAAGTGCAACCTGTAGAAATGAAGGGGAAATAATAATGGAATTTTTAAACATTTACATCTAGCTTGTTTTATGTGTTTCTTAATGTTAAATGTTAGTAAGCTTATTTTATGTGAACTCACCAGTGACTATATGTGAGCCTAATTATCTGCATGTTTCTGATTACAGTGTAATTTTGCTGCCATTTAAGTGTTATGAAATGTCATAACATGCTATTATGCTTTAAGAAGACTGAATTTGCCATAATTTTTATAGAACTAAACCCACTCTTGGTGATTTAGGGAAATATCAGTCATTAAAAACTGAGATACCGTTAAAATTTTCATAAGGTATGTTGGAATGCTGATCCTGGAATTGGTTTCCTAATCACCATTCATTTTGATGTAGTCATTCACATTGCATTCAGTTTGCCTCTTTGTTACTTCCTTGCAAACCTTAGTGTTAGTTTCATAGGCATTCTCTTTTTAAAACTACTGCTTCTGCTTTTTAATGGGGACTTCTGTCTCTTTCTACAGTGAAGGGAAGTCAGAAGTGTGAGCTGAATTGCCGTGCAGTAGGCTACCGATTCTATGTGAGACAAGCTGAAAAGGTGATCGATGGGACACCCTGTGACCAGAATGGAACTTCAATCTGTGTGGCAGGGCAGTGCAAGGTAAGGCTACTATCTCTAGCAAGTCTGCCTCTGTACTGTCTATTCCACATGTAATTTCCGTAAGAGGTTGATACCACTGTACTTGTGATATGGTGTCTTTAATGTGCTCTCTCTTTTTCTTTTTTCCTTTTTCTTTTAAGTAGATGTGAAAAATGTTAACTTTATTTATGACAGAAACATTATTATTTAGAAACATTAATTTCTCAATTAATGTTTCTGTCTGCTGAGAACAAGCTATGGAAGTTGTTCTGGCCACAAGGTGACTTCCAGTGAGCTTTTTCCACATATTTAGCTTTCTGTGGAAGACATTCTATGGAAGAATCAGAATAAAAAGATTAGAAGCTTAAATAAGAGTGAAATATATCTTTCTTTGATTAAACTTCAGAATGGAGACAGGGGTTTTTTTCAGTCTGCAAAATAACGGTTTCTTCAATTATGTGCTTATTTTGATTGATTTTTAACTGGTGTTACTGTAACTTTTCTTATTGGCTCATGTTTGCCACTTTTAAGAATCAGGTCTTACTGGCTGTCCATTTACTCAGCAGTGATGTTCTCTTAGAAAAGTCTTCAGTGAATGGTTACTTTTTAAGAGTTCAGAAGGAGCGACTGTGGTGACTTTATTCAGTCTCCTGTGTAGATTCCCTCTGTAATGAATAAATACTCTGCTTTCTGCAACAAAATGTTACAGTGTTTAGGAAAAAAAGTTTATAATCTTTCAAGTAAGGTTAGTGAAACAAATTCCTTGCAAGGGACACTTTATGCTTGGACATTATTTCTCATGTATTTTGGCAAAAGAAACAGAGGTGGGTCAGATGTGACTCATGAACTGAAAAGTGAAAGGTCAAGTTCAGTTTAAATAGTTGCCAGAGGGAATCACTTGCAAATACAACCTTTTCTTCTGCATGTCCAGATTCCTCTTACTTGTGCACATCTGGACAACGCCATGTATGTTTTTGTTCTATATTTCTTAGTATAAGCAAAGCCATAGCTTTGAATTTCCTTTGTAGATGATATTTCTTAGTTGATTTTTGTTGAGCTTTGTAGTTGATTATTTTTAAGGCTTTCCTTGACCTCAGACCAATTCAGAAAGGGCTAGAAATCTGTGTTAATTGCAGTTCTGATCTAGGACTCAGAAAACTGAAAAAGAGATTCACTATACCAGCTGTTGTATTTTCCCAATACTGTACAATTACAAAAGTGTATACTGATACATTTGTGTTGGAGGTCTGGGATAGAAGGGAAAGGCAGTGTTCAGCAGCCTCGTAGGAAACTGCTTTGAATTCTGAAAATTGCCCATCGTCTGCTTAGAATGCCACTTCCCAAAGCTGTATATTAACATACAACACATTGTGAATCCTTATGGGGAATGTGTAACTTAGGATTCATAGAATTGTAGAATAATTCAGGTTGTAAGGTACCTGGAAGCTTGGGTTGTTCAACCCCCTACTTGAAACAGTCTGCCATATGAGATAAGTATAGCCTTTTCCAGGTTGAATTTTGAACCTGTTCCAGTGTTAGAGTAACATTATGGTAGAATTTTTTCCCTCGTATTTGACTGAAATTCCCTGTATTGCAGCTTCTGCCCTGGATCTGTCAACCTAGCACTGTACATCTCTGAGAATCTGACTCTGTCTGTTCTGTTACTGTCCCATTAGATGTAGACAGGAGTAAGATCCTCCATAGCTTCTCTAAAGGAATTCCTAGGCTGTAGTGGTTTGGGGTTTTTTCCAGTGTTTTTTGTTTTGGTTTTCCTCTTCCCCCTTATGGTGTTGTAAATAGACCTGAAAATAAAAATCTCTGTCTGCTTAAACTTTTCCTCAGTGATCCTTACTTAATGCTTGGTGATGTAGTCTGTTCTCAAAGAGTTAAATAGAACCAGTTCTGTACTGGTGCTCTGTGCTTTATAAGCAATGTTATGATGAGAAAGCCAATGTAAAGCAGGTAAAGGCAATTCTTACTTTGTGCACTTTGTAGTGATTCTCACTACAGCAAAGTCGAATCGGGGCTGAGAGAAGTTGAGGGAGTTGGCAGAGTCCTTATGTGCTGTAGTATTAACTGTACTTGTGCAGAAGGGTTAATGTTGGAGGCTGTGGGAGACACATCTAGCTAAAATATTAAAACGGTTTTATTCCTCTTTTGAAGAGGAACCTAATTCAGACGTTTCCCAGCTTCTCCTGATTAGTTCTTTTGGTCTGTAGCAAATTACTCTTAATTAATTTCTTGTAACCTTAGTAAAATTGTGGTGTGGATGTCAGCAGAAAGAGATTTGACCTGTTTGACCCTGTAATAGTCACATCGAGATTTTGTCTGGGTTTAAACCACACTCAACTTTTAGTTTCAAAGTTTTGAGTTAGTGTTCAAGGAAGTATTCAGATACACATGTTAAACTAAAGGAAAATACAGTATTACAGCTTCATGGTACTTTGGAGAACTGTTATTACTGACTCAGTTGTTCTTATTTCAGTGATTTCTATGGTTCAAGATTAGAAAGTCAGTGCTACATCTTCGGTGAAAATTTACCTCCCAGTAGTCAATAGCATGTTTGCATTTGAGGGAAGTTGATAATGTCAGATGAGATGTGCTTCATTTTTCTTCTTAAAAGTATTTTTATTTTTCAGGATACATTCTTCTGTTGGAATAAAATTACATCTTGTTCCATGTGTAAAATATCATGTTCTCTATGATAAATAAATCTGATATACAAATGAATAAGTTGCCCCTCTTCTTGGGCTCTGCATCCTGCTTGCTTAGACAGCAAAAGTATTAAAAATAAATAAAATAATTCTACTCAACAGTGATCCTGTACACTGTAGAGTGAACATGGATGAAGCTGATGGAGGTAATAGAGAATCAAATAGTTTGTTTTGTTGTGTCAGATGCTTAAGAGAATATTTTTCTGAAAAGTTGTCAGAATTTACAGTTAACAAAATATTTCTCAAGTAACGGAGCGTATTCAAATCTTTGTGGTAGGTAGCTCTTCCTTAACTGCACATTATTTTTATTGTATTGTCAGATTAGAGTCTAACGAATGAATTTATGGTCTCTGTCACCCTCTGTTGGGCATTTTGCTGCATTACCAGAACAATGATGTCCTTGTGTTAAAAAAACTGATCTGCTTTTTTTCCCAGGAACCCATTGTTTCTGGTTGGTATTTTCAGCTTACCTTATTCTTAGAAACAAAAGATGGAAGGTGTCGCTGTAATAACAATTGTAAGAATCACTTTGAAACAGAATAAAGAATATAATAAATACAGCTTTACCTTAATCTGAAATAAAAATTAAACATGTATGAAATAAAGTATTTCTCGCTTCTCACTTTTTAATCACTTAAAACATTATGTAAGGCAACCACAAGTAACATTATTTAGAAGTTCTCAATATGTAAAGTGCAGTCACTCTTAACACTGAAAATACGTTAAAGAAAAGTTGCCTTAGTGTCAAAACCAGAATATTTAATTCATTCTCTCCTTTCTGAATTGTTAACCAATGATAGAATAGCTTTTCAAAACTAAAGTATTGTTTAATCATATCAGCAAAGATAAACAATAACGTAAGAGAAGATTTTAAAAACAGTAGTATGTACAAAAGTCCTCAAAGCCTGATTGTTGTGGCCATTACAGTGTCATGCTGGAAGTTTAGAACAACATATTTCTGACTACCTCTAAGCAGCATCCCAGTAACAATTTCCTTACTTCCAGGGAGTGGCTCTTTCACTGTTTTCTGTTATTTTGTTCAGCTGGTCTCCAGAGTTGGGGGTAAAAACTTGACAACTTTTCCAGCACGAAAGGTGATGTGTACAAGGTCACTTTTCAGACATAGTTGTTTAACAAAACTTAATATGTTCTTATGATTAAGTATCCTAATTTGTTGGTTAGTTTCTTAACTTTCTTGTTTGTGACATTGCAGTAACTGGCATATATAATAATACAGGTACTAAAAAAAGCCCTCACTCATCACTGAAGTGATTATGTACTTCCTCGTGTAGAGTAGACTCTGAATTGTAACAAAACAACACCTTTTTAAAGCAATTAAATAATTTTAAAATAAAACTAGGCGAAACAGGAAGAACTGGGTGATATTCTACCTGTGCAGAAGCAAGAAATATAACAATGATCTTGATAATCAGTTTTATTATGTCTGTGCAAAACTGTTTTTCTGCACATTTGAACAATACTCTTTCTGATGTTTGGAATGTGAATGACCTTTTTTATTAACAGTCCTATTGAGTTCCACTTTCTTTTTTCAAATTTTTGGTTTAGTGGTTATTGCTAATATATATGCTTTGAATATGTTTCAGTATTATTGATTATGTGTTGTTTGTTTTAATACATTTGCTACCCCTCTCCTAACTCTAAATTTTCACAATACTGTTAAGTTAAAGAATGCCTATGAATGGGGCTTCTTCAACTTGCTATTTAGCCAGAAGTGTGTGTTATGTCCTTGTTTTGCAATTTTTTTCCTGCTTGTTTTAAATCAGTGTATCCTTATATTTCTTCTGGAGCCAGTGGGATGATTCTGCTCACTAACTTTTCAGTTTAGAAGAGAAATGCAAGTAGGATTTTGAGCAGTTTTTAATAAATAAAATACGAGGAAAGAATGCTCTTAATAATTTTGTCATTGATCATAGTTTACTAAGTACGTGTAGG
>NW_009910615.1:9171-16706 GCF_000696875.1 Nestor notabilis
TGTTGCATGTGTGTTTTTGCATGCATCTAATACACTTCCACTAGAAGAGGTCTTTCCCAATATTTTGTCAAGTGTGAGCACTGACTCACTGTAGATTTGGAGACACAAAAAAGGTTTGTGAGCTATGAAGCAAATCGGTTTTGGAGAGATGTTAGTTACCACACAGTGGCGCACTTTACAATTATTTCGCATTGACATAAAACTACATTTGTGGGGGGACTGTAAATATGTTTTAAAGGTACCTGAAACAGTTATTTTATAGCTCTCCTGATTTTTATATTAAGTTTTTCTCTTGCACTGTAGTTTATTTTCATCTTCCAGTTAACTTCTGAAGTTAACTGAGAATATCTGAGTGGTTTAACAATGCACACTGGGAGTAACTCAGTAGCAAAATGAGTGGCAGTAGAAGATTTTTTTGTCTTTAAAAAAAAAATTGCATCAGATGTTGAAATCCTTAAAATCTTCATAGGAAGGTAACTTAAGTCAGCTGTAGGGAGCATAGCCAAGCATGCTAAATCTTCATCAGCAAAACATGACTAGGCAAGGTACTCCCTTTTGGAACTGCTGGCATGCATTTATGTCCAGGTAACAGACCTATAGGTGGCATTATTGCTTTAAGTTGGGGAAGTCTTAATGCCTTTAGGATCAGAGTAACAGATAAGAACTCTGTACTTCCTGTATGTTAGAGTTATTCTCCTAACTCATGTATGTTGGAATATAGGGTTGGAATGCGGTTGTTCTTGTAAGGGTAAGGAATCTGTTTACTGTAGGAATCTCGACTTACTTGTGTAATGTTTATTGCTTATGCTGAAAAAAAAGGTCTGCGGTGGATTCAGTTTGTCTGTGTGTGTGTGCTTTTTTAAAGTTAGAGCCAGACCTCTCTTCTTTCTCTGTTCTATTTGGTTTATCGGTTCTTCTGAGCAAGTGCTCTGTACAGTGCTAGCTTCTGTGAAGCTTTTCTCCTCATTCCTCAGGCATTACAGTGTTCTTTCCTTTTTTCAATGAATGATGCTGTAAGGAAGAACCTAATACCTGGATTAATGTAGCGGATGCAAGGACACATCAATATCTGTATCTGTCCTTCAGCTGAATTACAGAAAATGTTTGTGGTTGCTTGTTCAGCAAGATTGGTGTCAAGCATTGTTTGTAGTTGAGGAAGACCGATGTAATGTACTGTTTCTAGTTATTTGGCCATGACTTAATTTAAGTTTCTTCTGGTAGCTGATACACAGCAGGTGCAATCACTGCATGTAAAAGTTACTGAAAGGATAACTTTACGACTGCCTTTGAACTGGGCTAACACTGACGTAAAATCTGATGATGGGAAATAGCAAAGTGAACAGCAAAGCATTCAAGTCAGTGTCGTGGTTTAAGCCCAGCCAGTAACAGCTGAACCCAGGATAGTCAGTTATGTTCAAACTAAATGAGTACTAGATGTGTATGGTTGGTCTTCTCCCCTTGTCTATCAGCCTCTTGTCCTGAGAAAGACCTCATAATCCAAAGGATGGAATTCCTGACTCTTCCATGAAGCTGCTGTCTGAAGCTATAGTTTTTCACTCCATGGTCTCATTATAAATAGCCCAGTAACAGGGCCAGATGTTACTTACAAAAGCATTTAACAATATTATCCAGCCATATAACACATCATTTATGCTAGTGCTGTTATTTTTTGTGAATATCCCCCCATCTTAATCCACTTGTGGAGGTGTCACTAAAATTCGGTATCAGGGGGTCAAATTCAGTTTAAGTTAATGCAGCATAGGTGTGGAATAAAACCCACTGAAATAACCTTAAGCAGGCATGAAAAATTTTAATAAATGTAATTAAATGAGGGTGAATTTATATAAGGTCTGCATGTCAGAATTGTGTACATAGTCTCATTTTTGCTCCAGCACTTGGAACCCCAAAGTGGGATTTCATTGTTTAGTTGAACTACAGCTCAACAAGAGAAGACAAAACATAGTTCAGTAACATTAAAATTTGGCTTACAGTTCTTAAGTACTGGAGAAAAATGTTACTACTGTATGTTAAAATGTTTTCACCAGACCTGCTGGAGAAAAAGTAAATAAAATGATATAAAAAGCCCTATTCAACAGACTTTTTTCCCAAATAATAAAAGAACCCCAGTGTTGAAATACCTGAGGCAAAATATCAATCTTGGAAAATGTCCTCATCAGTATCCAAAACATGGAATGCCTTGTAAAATTTTATTGATCATTTCAAGTTCCGTAGCCTATCAATGGAGTATGTAATTAAGGTCAATTGGTGCTTGTAATTGAATGAAATATAGTCCTTCTTTTAGATCAAATTATCTAGATAATTTTCTTAGAGAGCAAAGAGGAAACAGTTTCCTTAGTCTGCAGGATGCATCTGTCTTCATAGTTTGGATAACAATGTTAGAAAATTCATCCCAGCTTTGAGCTTAATTATATCACTGCAGAAATAGTTCCGAAAGCAAATGCTATGATCCCTAAAGATTAACTGACACGACTAGAGAATCTTACTACGTTTGAGTACTCTTCTTCTCTGAACTAGTTTCAGAATAATGCATCACTCTTGGGTGCTACTGACTTTCTCTGCGTCTAGCATTGAGTATATACTCTCTTCTTCAGTCTTTGACTCCAAGACAGCTGATGATTCTAGCAGCTGAAGAGTAAACCAACCTCTAATTCTCTGCCAGTCAATTTTTTTTGTGTTCCTGACTTTTAGACCTTTTTTTCAGTGTTTTAGTTTAGTATCTTTTTTTTTTTTATTTTAATGACAGTCCTTTTGGTTTTAACTTTCTTGTTTAAGGTTTCTTTTTGCTTGGAGCTGTTGATAGTAATTTTAAGTGTCTTTCTGAGGCCTACAGTTGGCAGTGTTTGCTGAGTAGGAAGTGAGAGATAAACATGATTGTTTTGAGTTCACAGTACAAACAGCAGTGCATACAATTTAGTAATCCTCCCAGTACAGTCATGCTCTGCCTCTAACATGCTTTTAAAGAATCCAAATCAAGTCCTGTAATACAGTAATATACTACTATGAAAGGGTGCTGAGAGTATTTATTAAAATACATTGAGTAACATTGGTCCCTTCATATGGTGGTTCATAAACAAACCTGACTCTTGATCACTATTTCTTCTTCTGAATTACTGGTGTTCTGCCATGATTTGGAAATTAAATGTAGACAAGAAAAAAAGAGTATGGATAAAAATACAAAATAAATGTGATCTCAAAACTATTCTTTTTTTTCAGTCCCTTTCCAGAACATTCATTAATGTATTCTAACAAATCAAGCTATGATAGCCTGTGGTAAGGTAGCTTGCAGCATGGTACTGCCGTCACAAAAGAGGCAAGCTGATGAAGAACTATGTACTCTGTACCATAACTGAGGTGGAAGTGTTCTATGTGATGTCTCTTATGTAGGAATTTAGGAATTACTAATTTATAGTTAATGTTTTTTAAGTAACCAAGAGAACCAAATCTGTTTTGTGTTATATTGCAGCAGTTGAAAGGCAAAAAAAAAAAAAAAGGGCAAACAAAAAGCAATCCCTCCCCCTCTGCCAATCCTGTCCAAAAGTATCCCCCAAAATTTCAACCAGTTGAAATTCATTTGAGGAAGATGGAAAAGCAGTTGTAAAAGAGAATTGTGCAGCTGATGCAAGAATCCTCTTCTGAGATTAAATAGCAAAATGAAATGAAGTAATTTAGGTTTTCTTGCAAAGAAACAAAGAGGGGCTGCAGCAGAAATAATGTTCTGAATCTCAGATGTAAGGAATCTGTTTAACACCTGGACAAGCAAGCAATGTGGAGAGAGTTAAGAAGGGGACTGACTGCATAAATATATATTCTTGTTCTTATTTTGAACATGGATGTGCAATAAGACTGTAAGTAATTATAATTACAGAAAGAAGGCAATGTGTATATGCTAGAGACAGCTTATTAGCCGATTGCAATGTTCTTGTGGCAGAAGTAGGAGGGAGGCTATTTATGGACATTTGTGGGCAAAATCAAAGGCTTGCGTATGCGAGGATTTATGAGGTGAGTGCTAAAACAATCCTTGAAACAATAAATGAAATTAGTATTTTGTTTTCATTTGGATTTTATTTTTTTGTTGCTTTCTCTGTCAGTTTGAATCCACACTGTTTCCTGTGATGCCCATAGTCTAGAGATCAGCTTTTTTCCTTTGTTTGCAATTGGATAACCCTGTGCTGGTTTGTGTTTGCACCTCCTTTTGTGCTAGTGGAGTGTTAGCAATTATGTAGTTGGCTAGTGTTATTTCAGAGCTCATCTTTGAGTTGTCAGAAATAGAATATGAAAGCCTATTTATTGCTAAAGGTTTGTTCATCTTTTCTTTTACAGTACTTACATGCCAACTGATGACAGGTTAATATGGGTAAGACTATAATTACTGTCACTTGTGATAAAATTACTGATAAGACGGAAATTTCACCACAATTTACTCATTTCAGAAACTTTAGAATTTAGGCACTGTAGGACTTTTTTGGGTTTTTTTAATGAACTACAACATAATAAGAAATTATAATAAACTATCAGGAGCCAATAACCCAGAGGTCTTAATGAAAGAAGAATTTTTGGAAAGTGATGACAGTGCAGCAAAATGCTGTCTGACCTAAGCTGGTTTTTACTGAGTAACCAAATAGTAAGTAAATATTTAATTTTGTTTTGATGATTTTTGGGAGCAAATTGGAAATACTAATAACTGTAACAGAATATTCCAAAATAACTTTTATTTAATCAGGAAACTGGAACGGCAATCTTGGAAATCTGGTCTGCAGGAAATTAAGTATTTAGGCTTTGTTTTCATTTAGCTACATTATAATACTACTTTAGAGCCTGGAAAGGGTCCAGTATGTTTTTAGGCACTTCTGTTAAAACAAAGATTACAGTTTTGATATACTGAGATGGGCAGATTTGTCACATAAACACATAGTGTGTGTCACATAACACACACAGTTATGTGTGTACATGTTTTTTTATGCAGGTGCTTGTATACACACATGTAGATGCACCCAGAGCAAATAGTTAAGGAGCTGTTCAGTCTTAAAATATGCTTGAAGTGTTGTCTTCTTGTTTTAAATGAAAGCCATGAAAAGAGGTACGACCATGTTAGGAACACAGAAAGACACTGTTTGTAGTAGTATGTGTGTAAAAGAAGACACTCTTGGAAAGCAATAAAATTCAAGCTTAACCAATATCTAATGGAGAGATGACGTCACTAGACTATGTAGAGTGGCTGGTTGTTTGCTTGTAAGAGCTAGCATGGATTCACATCCCTGTTCCAGTCAAACATCAGGGCTGTTCTGCAGCAGATGTCCTGTGTGACCGTGGGTATTTCATTTAATGTCTTTGGTTATCATTAATATAGCACTGCGTAAGGATGCCTGAGTGTGTGCTAAATGTGCAAACTTGACCCAGAAGCTCTTTTGCAGACTCTGTAGCCCTGTTAAGAACCAATTTTTTAAATGAAGATGGAGCCCAGCAGCATTATGACTTCCCTGTTTTGGGTGGTTTGCTGGGAACTGGTTCGTGTAGCCTCCATGTGATACATAGAATCATAGAATAGTTTGGGTTGGAAAGGACCTTAAGATCATCTAGTTCTAACCCCCCTGCCATGAGCAGGGACACCACACACTAAACTATGTCGCCGAAGGTTCTGTCCAACCTGGCCTTGACCATCTTTGACGCAGACATGCTCTTAATGCCTAGATTCTGTATCTCAAATGAGAATAGTGTGGCAAAACCTTGTTGGTTGATACAATTTGTGAGACTTGCTCATACTGAAATGCACATAGGGATTGGATTAATGGCAAAGTGAAGCACTTCATTGTAACAAAGTGGTTTTTGTGGTGTGTATTTCTATATGTTTTGACCACATCGATCTGCTGGAAGTTGTGCTTTGCCCTTGAGCAGAACGAAGGTGAGAGAGAATATTTTCACAGAGAGCAAGAATGTGAGTCATAATCCTTTGCTGAGACCAGTTTCAATTTTGATGCAGAAGCTCATGTTTACAGGATGTTTACAAGATATAATTTAGTTTCACAGGAGTCTGCCCAGCATTCCCTTTGGTTTAAATTTCACATTGGTTAAGTTTTCTCACAAGGGTTTTGAGCTTTCCTCGAAGCTGAAAAAGAAAAAAAAAGTATTCTGGATGTCATCTGGTACCACCTTAGTCCATGAAATTTAATAAGATTAGATCAGAGATTGTAAAACAGTGTAGGGCGAGATGAAACTGAGCTTGTTCAAACTCACTTGAAATGGAATTTTTAACAGAACCTGAGATCAGCCAGACTTTCTTGTGGCTTTGTAGTGAAACTGGCATCTCTATACTGAAAGTTCTCCCCTCCCTCTCCTTCTCCCCCTCAAGTGCCTTGGTATTTGACTTTTCTTGAATGCCTACAGACAGGAGCCATGTGAATGTATGGTAATTTAGGTTTTCATTTAAAGTAATGTAAATTTCCAGCTTCTGTTGTTGCTGAGAGAAAGAAAAAACAGACTAGATCATACACTTAATGGCTCAGACTTCACAAAAGCAGTGAGGTGAGTTCAAACCCCTATTAAAAATTCATAGAACCATAGCATGGCGTGAGTTGGAAAGGACCTTAAGATCATCTAGTTTCAGCACTCTGCCATAGGCAGGGACACCTCCCACTAGACCAGGTTGCTCAAGGCCCTGTCAATCTGGCCTTTGCAAGTCTGTGCCCTGTTTTGGGCCTTCAAACGTTTTATTATTGTAACAACAGATTTTTCACACTGGCAAAACTTGAACAAAGCAGAACAAATGTGATGTTATTATAAAAGATTGACATATTTAGTCTTTTTTATGGCCACGGCTTCCCTGCAGTCACAGGAATATGGTATCTTTGAACAAGAGTATTTATACCTTGTTCAATATACAAGTAATCAAAATGCTTGTGAATAATTTCCTGTTCTCTATTGGTAACAAACAGTGGCACCAGATCTGTTCAAAGTCTCCGGTAAAAAAACTATTTCAAGCACATGCATTAAACTTGACAGATTTTCTTTTTAAATTATAGTGCATTTAAATATATCAGTAATATCTGCCACATTACATTGTTAGCTTTGTAGTTTGAGGAAGCTTAACCTGGCACCTCAGTGCATTTCACAGAATGAAAACTTGGCCAAGATTACAGTTTTTGTGCCCACAGTCAAGCAATCCTTACAGTTCACTGGCAGTATTTTAGTATAGTTTGGCTTGTGTGAGGTTTTAACAAAACCCATGTAGTGGAAAATGAGAAACATAAGTATGTATGTATGTCATAGCAAGGAAAGATGGCTTAGAAACAAAAATCTGTTTTCTTCTATAGAAGAAAAAATGTTTTACCAGACATTGCCTTTCCTTTTCCATGCTAGAGCTGTGTCTATAATTTTAATAACTATAATTTGCCAGAATGTTGACCTTACAGAAATTAAATATTACTGACGTTGGGCTGTTGTTGGTGCTATTTATATGTAGCCTGGCTTACTCTTCTCAAGTTTATGAACATACAGGGAACTATGATGACAGAAGCAGG
>NW_009910615.1:16737-54487 GCF_000696875.1 Nestor notabilis
CGGTCTGGTTCCTATGTAAATATGAAAAATATCTGCCGAATACTAGAGAGGAACATCAGAAACCATTTAAGAGCAAAATCCGTCCTCTAGTCTCAGACTTTGCTGTGACTGAGGCATTGTCTTTCCCTTTCTGTCCATGTTTATTCCCTGTATCCCCAGCTGTTTTCTGTAGGGAGGTGTGAGCCTTTACACACCAGTCTAATGAATTTCTGTATATGTTTCAGGTGTGTCTTACAAAATGCAAGGTGGAAGAATTTCTTATTATAACATTTTTGAAGGAGACTAAGTTCCTGCTATAATGTTAAACACATTCTTAAAAAGTAGATGCTTCTTCCTTCAGTATGTCCGAATTTACCTTAGCCATGCAGAACATCTTTTTGGGGGTTTGGGTTCAGGTACCAAATCTCACTTTATTGTAGCTGTGTATGTGCCTAAAGCTGAAGAACTTGGCTATTTTTTTCCCATGTTTTTGAAAATAAAAGTTCACACGTGTATGCAATTAATAAATACTCCTCATGGGAAATACCCTCGTAAAGAGTTCATGTAGAGGAAAGTGTGACTTAAGGTGTCTTTACTACTAAAGGTGGAGAAGGACTGAATGTGAAATATCAAGAGATTTGAGGGACTAAACATTCACTGGAGCTTATTTGAACGAAATATGAACACAGGCAAATTGCACCCTATATTTGGGGCCAGATGGCTGCTTAATTTTAAAATATTCATCTCAACGTTTGCTGAGAGGGAGGAAGCAACTTTTAAAATAGGTTCAGGTGGCCTTGTGCAACCCTTGAGTGTTATACAGAAGTATGTTCTTTCCATCTGATTTTTGTTGTATTGAATGGAAGAAATACATATACATTGAAACTATATTAGTGTCTGAATATCCAGCATTTAAAGCCTTAAATAGGTAGAAACCTTAAACAGCATAGAAGCAGCCTAAAATGTCTGTATTCTTTTAAGACTGGAAAGCAGTTGTAATAATTATATGTCTTCTTCCATGGCAACCGTTCATTTTAAGGGGATTGTTGCAGTTTACGCTCACATTTTGAGAAATGAGGCAAGACTGAGAAGTCTTTGACCTGTGGAAATCCTACTTCACAAGGATATTGGTTTACAGCCTATAGAATTTTATTAAAACAAAAAGATTTTATTACTGCAAGACTTGTTTGTTTAGGGTTGGCTGTATGTGGCAGATGCCGTTTATCTTAGGTGTCTGAAGTTTGTTAATCCCCTTTGCCAACACAAAGTCACAGTGTGACGGACATGACTTCTGAACTCTGGAATGTTTGCAGTGGACTCTTACACTGCTCCAAGGTCATTCACCTCTGTTATGGACACTAATGAATTTGTACAGCTACTAGGGCTAGACTGGAGTTTGGAACTGCTTTTGTAGTTTTGTTTCCTCACTCTGAAGTAAGGCTTGAATTCCTAATTTCTAGGAGAGCAAGACATTAAAATAAAAAAGATAGTGTTTTGCAAGTAATACTTGTACACTCTGATTTCCTTCCAGCTTCCATACGCCTCTGATGCCATTGCTGCTGCTTTCATCAACAAAATCAGATTATATGAAACAGATTATATCATCATTTCTGTTTTACTTATGTATTAGTTGCTCATTCTTCGTTCCAGTCTTCAATGTGATTTCCGCCACCCTTCAGTGATAAAAGTAGTAGTAAATCCATACATAAAAAGAAAGGGCAAAAGTAAGAATTTTGGGAATAAAATTTCAATATGAATGTCATTGCTCGTTACTTATGATTTTCCAGAAGAATTATGGTGCCCGTGCAGTGTTTCTTCCATCAGGAATAAAACATGAAGATAACCAGACAGATTTATTGCAGATCTATAGTTGTCTTATCTTTTAAAAGTAGCTTTGTGGAAAGTGTACTTCATGGGTGCTCTACTATCCTTGTCACTTGTCCTGGTAAACCGTTCCCAAGATGAGATACTGGACAGAACCAATTAAGCCAGCCCAAAAGTAGATGAGGAACAACAGTGTTAACAGGGTCATCCTCTACTGTTAAGTGCTTGACTTCTGTTGTACAGTGCTTTTTAAAATGTGGGTTTCCAGTTGTTGTTGCTTAACCTTTCAGTTGTACCAGTTCAGTTTCTTAAAGCAGCGTATATTTCTGTGTTATTCAGGAGCCAGTACAAGCAAACCATGATGTACTTTCTGTGAAGCTAATGTATTAGGAGTTTAAAGCCTTGTGTTTTTATAGTTGTATTAGTTTGAAATTCTGCACTGCAATATCAACCAGCCAGTGAAAACAGTACTTAAGAAAAGCTTCAGGCTTCTTTTTGCACTATGAGTCATTGTGAAAAAATGGGTTCATCTTATTTATCTTCTCCCGCAGTGCAGCTTTGCTGAGCAAAATATAACTGAAACTTGGGACCACATCCCTCAGAAAATGTTTTCTGTAGAGTTGTTCTTCTCATGTTAAACTTTTGGTTAGCTATTTTATAAGAAGGTATAAAAGTCTTACCTGTCATGTGTTTGGTCATTTGAACAGTCAGATGTCTAAGTGCCATTCCAAGGGAGAGAGGATTATTCCAGACTTGTTAAATAACTCTTAATAATATAAGTGAAACCATTGCTGCTTCATACACTGATGGCTTCTGCTACATTTGCCACTACTCTCTTGATCATCAGTGATGCAAAGGAGAAGAAGTCAAGTCCTCAGTTTCACCACTTGTGTTGTGTTCCAATGGTCAGGTTTCTGGTGCTTAACTGGCCACCATAGTTGTTCCTGAGTTTCATGGAAATGGGAAAAATTTTCCTCTTTTCTTGTTGGTGTTTTTTGTAGCATCCTTTTTCCTGTGCAGTTTTTCTAACACCTTTTTCTAGATTGGATTTGATACAGAATTATTTTATTTTAGATAAGTCTTCTAGGCCCTTCTTCTAGTTTCTCAAATACATAATACATTGCTTTGATGTTCCTGTCATAAAGCAGATTCCAGTGAGAGAGGCTGTGTTTAGAAATGAGAAGTAGTGTTGGTAAGATTTTGTAGCATATCTTGCTGTGGCAAAAAATATTGCAGGTTTTGAGTTCTGTAGGTTTAAAATGCTAGTAAATACAAATTAAGTTAGATTATTTTGTTACTAAATTGTTTCAAGACGTTCTGTTGGAAAATGTTGAAAAGGTTTATTTTTTGGAAGCATCTTCGTCTAATGTGAGGTGTCCCTGCCCATGGCAGGGGGGTTGGAACTAGTGATATTTTATATTCCAACCCAAACCATTCTATGATTCTGTGATCTTCTATTTCTTACCAGCCTTGAAGGTTGTTGAAATTTTTTCCCGTTTTGACATTATGGTGATTTCAAGTGGGATTTGAAGCTCTGCCCTATCACTTTGAGAATTATCCCAGTCATCATGTTGCTCGATACACTGGGCATGGTGTTACCTACCAACACTGTGGCAGCTGTTCCACTTCCTATAGAAGTTACAGTTGTCACTTGCAATGGGGTCCCACTTTCCAGGTAAGTATCCATTGGAAGCTGTTGAATATTTCTCTTGTTCTTTGTCTCAGCATTGAGTAACTCTCACAGGTAACACTGAAGAATCTAAAGCATTACCCCATATTCAGATCAACTCTATTTGCTTTAGAACACACGTGAAAATTTCTCACTAGATGCTGGAATTTCCACGTCTTGGATGTATGCCCTCATTCTGGGCACTGGGGAGTCCTAGGAGAGGTCACTGACAGTGTCCAGTATGTTAAGTTAGTCATTCATTTCTTTTATTTCAAGTACTTTGAAATAGTTATTCCCAGATGGAATGCATTTTGGTTTGATCACTTCTGTGGAGCCAACAAAGAACTTGTAATCAATAAAAAAACATCAGTAGAAGTAGCAGTAAATTTTTAGCTGTTGGTCCAGCAGAGCAGGGGCCAATATATGTGATTCTAAGATGTTACGTAATAAGGAGGATGTGGCACTGTGTGTGCTTCAGTGTTTATGACAGCATGTAGCATTACAAACTTATTTCAATTTTTGGACAAAATTGCTACAAATAGTTCATTCACATAAAGATTTGTATAGCTCTTCATTGAATAAAACCCAGAGGAGCATTGAATTCTTGTAGAAGTTTAAGCTGCAGGACTGAATTCTTGGTTACATTAGTGCACCTAGTTTAAATTATATTCCAAATTTAGACTTAATATACATTTTTCTAAAAATATTTTAGATCAAGTTCAGCCCACAAAAAGAGGGGGATGTGTCAGTGCTCAGCAGTGTTGGACAGTTATGTTCCTTAGTAACTGGTTGAGTTGTGTGAAGCAGCGTAAACACACCTGGAGAAAATGCTTGTATGCTTTAGTATTAGCTTTTCCTCTAGTTATGATTTCCAACACCTTTATAAGAGTAAGCGTACCTAAAAATGCTCAGTTTAGGTTTGAAAATATCTTTGTGGCATTCAATAACTGGATTCCCCAGTTAACTCTGATTGCTAGAATTTTCTGTAAAGATAGTTAAAAAGTAATTTTCCATGTTGGGCATATTCCCTTGAAAGCTGCTGTGCTTTCCTACAGCTTTACTGAACAGTCTCCATTCTGCTTATTTCCTTTTTAAGTGATTGGGTCCAGGCCAAAGAGCACAATTACGCTTACATGGGCCTTGATTCTTAAACACATGCCTAACTAAGCAAGTAAGCAGTCCTGTTGAAGTCAATGGGATCACGTGCATATTTGGACTTACGTGCAGGCTTAAGTGTTTTGATGAATTGAAGCTTTACTGACTGGCTGAGTATTGTAACACAAAAAAGCTTTTCTAAGCACAGATATACTAGTGAAAATGCTTAACTAATGTATCTCACATGGATAGAATCAGAAAGATATTTAGTAGGGAAAAAAGTTACACTAGATGAAAAACTAGTAACTGACAACAGAAAATCCTTAAGGAGTAATGAGCATTGCTGTACTGAAATAGGAAGTCCAGCACATGCTGCATTTTTTAGTGTGTAACAGTGGGAAGTAATTGCAGTCACCTAATATAGAAAGTTACAGTGGCAGTAGCTTATCGTACCTCGAACGGTATCATTCTAAGAGCTGGCAATTATTCACATGGGACTTTTGGCTTTGTATTTTTACTGGACTACTGCAAACCAGCAATTTCCTTGAGTGAACTTACTTTTCTGAATGTAAAGTTTTCCGTGGCTTCTCAATGATTCCCAAGCAGTAATCTGCATTCAAACAAACAAAGCAATGCTGTGACTGTTTCCCATCAAAAAGAGAATTCACACAAACAAGGAAGCAAGTAAGTGTATTTCTGAATGGAGCCTTCAAGAGAGATCTCACAGCAGTCTAGTGATCAGCATATATGGTGATACTAAGATGAAGTTAGCAAGATTGCTTTCAGACTAAGACCTTGCATGACAGTAAACACACAACTTTCATAGTTGCGGGAGCTGACCTTTGTATGTTCATCTTGAAGTAGTTTCACAGGATACCTCTGATTCTGTATGTGGCAGAGAATTACGAGACTCTGCTTGGGATGGATAGGCAAAAAGCCTTAGGAAGGCAAGAAAAGTTGCTTGATCCCTACAGCTTGCTGCTGTCTCTTCTCTTGCTCCCTAGGAATTACAGCAGAAGCAATGACAATGGTCAGAAAGAGGCTATAGGCAGGTGAGAAAGAACCCCCTTCTATCCAAGTTGCTCAAATAACTCCCTGAACAAGGAGAGAAGAGAGTTGTTTTTTCTGGAGACCCTTTTCCCCTCTATCAAGCCCAGTTAGGTAACTGCACAAGCTTTACAAGCAAAATCAAGGAACCCTGCAGGCCCCCAGAAGGCCTTTACTAATCTCATGAGGGCAGTGGGCTCTAGTTTGAGAACATCTGCTTCACATAGTATCAGGTATTATTATATAATTGAATGCTTTTCAGATGCCACACTGTGGAGGTTTTCCATCTGTAGCACAGAGTTGGTTTCAGACTTCAAATAACTGTTACGAAGTTGTTGAAACTAACAAATGGACTGAATACTCTGATACTTTTTAATTGCTCTCTGCTGCTGCTGCTGAGTGAATTTTTCCATAGGGAATAAATAGGTCAGTGCTAAGGCTTATTAGATCACAAGGTTTCTGGTTTTGTTTTGGGTTTTTTTTCCCTGTTTTTTTTTTTTGTTGTTGTTGTTGTGGTTGGTTTTTTGTTGTTGGTGGTGTTTTTTTGGGGGGGTATTGGAAGGCAGGAAGGTGTATATGTCTGTTTATTTTGTCGTGAGGACTTGAGAAGTTTGGGGAAATACATACACTTAAATTTGGGGATTTAATAGTGAAACACATGAAATTTCTGTACAGCAAATTATGTGTCCTACACATTCTTGCATTATGTTTCCCTATATTAATGAAGTTCTAAAGGTGTAAGTGTAACAGCATAGTCAGATAGTATTCTTTCCACATACTTCCAACATGGTACTGCCAGAGATTAATCTAAACCAGTGGGTTTTGCAAATGTACTTGCAAAAGTGGCATCAAATTTCCATATAGTTGTGGCACCTAGGTTTCAGTGTTCTGGTATAGCTGATAGACCCACTTGTATTTTCCCAGGTATTTTGTATCATGTACTTGTGCTGCAAAACTAGCAGAGCAGATAAAATTGCTGGAAAAATCAGTATTTACATCTTGATTTTATTAAGAACTGTTTGACTTTTATGAGGCTAGAATGTGTATAATAGCATTCCTTTTCAGTTTAAAACTTTCCTGTTACTTGAAGCTTTTTTTCTTTTTACTATTTTGGATTACATTTCTGGTAATATTTTTAGCACAATGTAATTTCACTTTTATAAGGGCAGTGTCATCCTGGTTTAATTCACCAGCAATCTAGTTTTATGCTCTCTGTAGTTCATAACTATGACACCTTTTGTTTATTTAATGTTGGTAGCGGTCAAGTTGCATTGTGGGCTTTACTGTGTACCACAGTAACATTGAAAGAATTAGGAGGCTTTATCTTTCATTTATTAAGATCCAGTCAGATTCCTTAAAGATGCTACCATATTTGCAGCAGTCACATTACAGCCTGTCCTGGCAGCCTCTGCAATGACAATTCCATATTTGACTTTCTTCCTTATTATTGTGTTTAATTAGTTTTTAAATAGTGGTAGACCTCTTTCATTTGAGCCACCTCTGGCCTGATGCAGTGTAAAAGTGGTTATCTGTTCCTACTGGATTTACTTCCTTCAGCAATATCTGAAACAATTTAGCAAGTTGTATAATGTCTCCTGCCATTTATCTGCCCGTCATTTTTCCTGCTTCTGCTTTATGCTTCATTGTGCCTCCTTAGCAAGAGAGAATAGAATATCTTAGTGTTTTTTCTGAGATTAGGAAGGTAAGGAATTCGATAGTTTTGGACCGATAATTGAGAAATTTGGTGTTGGTGTTGCTATTTGGTCTTCGTAAGTGTACCCTTTCTTAATATTCTGGCTTTTGAGTTTTTCAGTAACTTGGATCCTAAGTGCAGCCTTTACAATGGCATATTTAGGCTTCCTGCTGTGTCATTTACAACAATTCTGATGAAAAATCAGAAAGCCTCTGATCAATCTATTTGTTCTGATGAGCTTCAGTTCAAAACCACCGCTAGATTAAGTGTACTGTGTATTAGTCTTACCCAGTGTGGAGGAGCCCGCATTATGGCATGCCTGATTTCAGTGAACTTTTGTAAAAACACTTTGAGGTGGAAGAAAGGGGAGGACTCGTCTAACAATACTTCAAGAGTGGTAGGCTTTGTAATAAGCCTCCGTGCTTTTAAAACCTTCAGAATTTAGTGGGTGGTATATAAAAGCCAGAAGTCAGTGATAGACGCACATTTGCTGAAACATTTTTTCTTACACTAAATGTAGTAGTGAAAAAATTGTTGAACAGCTTTTGTCAAAAATTAATTCTGTACTGTGATTTTGACCCAGTGAGAATTTATATGGTAGTTTATATTTGGAGATGTTCTTCCTTATTTTAAAAGAATGAACGCTATATTTTAAAACCCAGAGTATGCTGGCATCTTGGTAATGGCTGGTGTTTGTGGAGTGACACAAATAAGACTTTGGGTACTGAATTTCTTTTAAAGCTCTCTCTACAGTTTGTTTGGTCTCTCTAAGCAGTTACTGTTATGAAGCCAGAAAAAAGCTAAGTGAAAAGGTTATATATTGGTATACGTTGGAAAACCCTGTATAGGCTGCTGTTGGAAATTTACATAGCAATTAGAGATCCAAAACCAACAGCTGCAGAATTCCTTCAGGAGTGATGGAGTTCTGTTTTATTCTTAAAGAGTATAGACTAGTTATGTGAGGGAATGGTGTCAGAGAAATGGCCATTGGCTATATTGACTTTTGCACAACAGGATGAGTTCTGGAGGTTTTGAAGCATGTTGATTGTTTGCTGTGATCCAGTGATAGTTTGATGTGTGTGCTCCAATAGCAGAGCTTTGAATAAGTCACTGAATTGGCTTCATTGCCTGTTATTTACTACTGTAGTTAGAATTCTAGAAAAGAACTGGATATGCTATCACTATACATTTTTTATTAAATGCCATTCAAAGTATAAGGTAAAATGTGAGTAGGCATATGTAGGCATAGTTTCATTGATGTCAGTATATGGAAATAGATAGCAGCCCATCTGTTTGCACAGGTATAAATCTTGGGAGAAGTTTTTCTCATTATATGATAAGATGCAATTTTACAGTATACCAGCTGAAGCAATGAACACAATGCTTTTTGCTTTTGTTACAAGCACATGCAAAGTTTGAAGTGTCATGCCTACAGTTTGGTGCATGTATAATTAGATAAGATCTAGTGTTTCTTCCCTTCTCCGTCTACTGCATCTCCCTCATGAAATAGTGGCTTTTGTCATGGGTGCTTGTCCTTGTTCTTACTCCTTTTCTTGTGAAGCTGGGAGTGGGTTTTGACCTTCTTGTTCCCATTACCATCTCCTGCTCCTCTCCATTTTCAGTCAGTGTGAACACACTAGTTCTGCTGAAGGACGTTTATCCTTTGAGGAGGAGGATGAAAAGCATTTGTGCCTGGGTAGTTCATTCAGGGCAGAAGTGCTAAATCTTCATTTATGTTTCTGTAACTCTAAGTGTACTAATTGACTAACCTTTGCCTTGTTTCTGCTGAAGTAGACTCAGAAGGCTAAATCTTACCTGTTGTGTCTAGCTAACTCATGATTTAATCTAATGACTCTTGCTTTAACATAGCATGCCTAAGTATGTAGTGCAACATACCCGTTCATATACTGAAGGAAATCAATAGGTAAACAATTTCTCTGGTAGAGCAGAGAAAGGTTTTTGTTAAAATCTCTACATTTAGTTAATTGAGAATATCTCAGGCATCCTAACGATACTAAATCAGAACCTACTAGCTAGACAGATAAAAAACCAACCTTGAGTTTTCTGGAGGATTTTAAATAGGCAACTCGTAGCTCTAACAGCTACAGCTTTGGCAGTGACGTGAAAAATAAGAAAAAGTAACTTGAAAAAAGGAAGTTACACATGTTAAGCAGATGTTGGCCAGAGCAGTAATTGTGGAATGAGATTTACAGAAAAGCTGTGTGCCAAGGATTAGCTGTGTAATTCAAGTGCCCTATCCAGTTGTGTTCAAAACTATTTTAATAAAGGGCACTTTCTTGTAATTTAGATGGCAATTGCACACCATTTTCAATTGGAGAAGAAACTTGCTGGTTAGTATGAATTCAGATAGTTTTTTGGTTTGTTTGGTTTTTTTTTTTTTCTGAAAGAATATAATTTTATCATTGTTTTCTCCTTAGTACAATGCCTACAGCAAATCAGGATAATGTTTACAGTGCATGTTTATTGCACTTAAAATAACTGCACAGAATGTTTCTGTCCAGAACTGTCCTGTAAACTGTCCAGAACACTCTCATGAGGCAGCATAGACCACAAAATAACACTACACATTAAAAACGTTGGTGGAATGACAATAGCAATCTTCTTATTAAAGGTTATCTGTTTTTATAAGTAATAACTCTTTATCATTAAGTCAGTAATACTTAGGGGTCTCCGTCATAAATCTTTATTAGGGAAGTTGATATTATCTTGCTGTTTAGACAAAGAGAATATTTAAATATTTAGCATGGTATTCTGCTTTCGGATCTTACACAGAAAGCTCTGGTTTAGCCTCATATACAGGCATTAGAACGCATATGGAATAGGACTTTATTCAGGTATTTTGGGCCTGTTTCAAGATAGTGGTGCCCTGAAAGATTTTCTGAAGGGTCATGTGTTGAAAATGAAAAGTGGGTGTCAAATTCATTGCACTGACTACAAATTCCAAAAATTCTGTAAAATAGCACAGATGAAACAGTCTCAGCTTTCTCCAATATGTCCTGAATAAGCAAATGAGATGTGCCTTGTGTTTCTTCACTATTTCCTTGAGTTCAAGTTTTAAATATTAGTTAGACCTACGTCATGCTACTAACGTATTTTGGTTCTCATTTGACTGCCAGTCGATTTTTTATTTTTAAGTTCAATTTTATTATTCCATCAGTGTAGTTACAGTGGCCATCTGTTCCGTTTGTATCAAGGTCATTTTAGAACCCCACACCTACCCTCTGCTTGACTCTAGATGTTTATGACATGAATTTATGGTTTCTTCACACAGGAAGGAATTGCCTGAATTATTAAGTCTGTATTTTTCATGAAAGCCTTGATTTTATTAAGAACTGTTACAAACTGTTCAGGCTCACATGCTTACAGCACAGGTATATTTCCCTAATTACAAATATTAAGAGTATGCCAAGATTTGCTTCCTGCTCACAGGTGATCTGTGGTTTCCACTTTGGAGAGTACATCTCTGGGTCAAAATGAGGTGGGGCAGTTATTTTCCATTAATAATCTTCAGAGGCTGTCTTGCAGGTTCCAAATTGGAGCAAAAAGGCGCTGTCCTGTCTGTCTGTTCCCCGTCTGTTCATTTATGTCCCGTCCCTGCCCCCATGTGTGAAAATAAACACAGTTTAATTTTTCTAAGATTACCATGATGTGCTTCCATGTTGGCAGCCACTACTACATGTAACTGCTTAGAGCTGAAGAACTACAATGTTGCTGCCTTCTCTTTTTTGGCAAGAGAAACACGTTTAACAGAACTCCATTTGAGTTGGGCTTAAAGTAGTTAGGCTTTGTGTTACCCTGAAGTGAAATAACATAACTGAAATAGAGCATTAAATTATTGCCAGAGCTTCTGTTCAAAACGGAATATTAAATAATCACATACAGAAGATTGTATTTCCTAGGAACACCTTTGTAGTTAGATGCAGCCTCTAGTTGATGGATTATTAATAATTAAATAATGTGATGGTGTGGACACAGTGAGTAATGAAGTGATGCCTTGTATTAGGTAATTGAGTGTACAGGCCTACCTGAAAGGCACATCAACTAAATGGAAGGAGGTGAAAATGTCTGATTCTAGGACTGAAAATACAGGTGAAGAGTACTTCGATGGAGAAAAAAATTAGGACAGTTTTCAGGAAAAAATATGCCCATAGTGCTGCACCTTCAAATGTCAGAAAATATGTTTGTTCTTTACAAGCTGGCAACGAAAACAGCTGGCTATTATCTGTAGGGGTCATGGTTTCTTGGTTGTATATGAAGCTGTGTTACAATGATGAGTGTTGCTCTCTTTGGCTGGGCAATGCAGTGTGAAAGGTAATTGCTGGCACCTCATCCCTCTTGCTGAAGGGTCATCCACATTGAGTTAATGTTATGGCAGCCAGCTTGCTCACCAGAGCAAGACAGGTAAGACCTCAATGCTTGAGGAGCTATGGGGATAGCTGTAATCTTTTGATGTTTGTAGTCTGTGTTTTCTGGCTTTGTAGTAAACTTTAGGATGGAAAGATATAAAGAAATACACATCAGAAAAACAATCATCCTGTCTTGAATAGGACACAATCCAAATGCTTGAGCGAATACTGTTACTTTTCATTAATACAATAATGACATTCATGTAGTTTTTAATAATTAGCAATGAAATTATTCTGGTGAATTACATATAGAGTCAGAAGTCTTACTTCAAGTGTTTTTAAAAGTGGCAGAGTAGCACAGAGGGTCTGTTCTGCATCATCCGCCTTGCGATTGTATTTTTTTAGCTATATAATAGTCTATAATTTGTGGATAAAATAATATAGTAACACTGAAAAACTTAAGTGAGCATTTGCAAACGTTATGGCCTCCTTCTTGTCACCAGTCCAGAGATTTAGTTTCTATCTCCTCATGTCTTTCTAAAGATCATCTGCCTAGCATTGAAACTACAACAAAATTTCAGTCCTAAATAAGTGGTGGTGTTAATTCACGTCCTTCTGTTGCAGAGGATCTTGAATAGAAAAGAAAAACTCATCACTGGTTGAACATAAGAGGTTTTCACAGAGTCAGAACGTGGCTCTAAAGATGCTGTCGGTCTGCGTTGGGTAACATGAGACTGGTCATTGGTAATAGTAGAAATTCATTGCAGGACTTGGTCAGACATGCCTTCAGTCTGAACACACAGAGAGGATTGGGTGACAGTTTGCAAGTAAATAGTGTGGAATTCAAATGAAATCTTGGCATTTGCCTTTGGCTTTCTTTGTAATACAGAGTGTGGTGCTCTTTTGCACCTATGTATAATTTGTGATTTGTGTCCTTGGGACAATGTGAATGTGCTGTTCAGCAGCGCTGCTGATTTTACTGCCTTGCTATTGGCCAGCTGCTGAAAGCCCCCCCAGATCAAAAAGTTTTGCCTGAAACACATAATTTCTCTTGGCTGTTTCAGAGGAGTGTACAAAATCCTTAATTGCAAGCTTTTGACTTAAAACTTTATATGTATTTTTTAATTATTTTTAAAATTTGTATTAGTGTCTTGAGTTTGTTTCACTGTCCTGATCTAGAAAAAGACTTGGTCTCTCTGGGGAGATTTAATTAAAAATCTTTCCTCCTCAGTGTTTGTTCTTTCTGTCTTTCTGTCTCTCTCTCTTTCTGTCTCTCTCTCTTTCTGTCTCTCTCTCTTTCTGTCTCTCTCTCTCTTTCTGTCTCTCTCTCTCTTTCTGTCTCTCTCTCTCTTTCTGTCTCTCTCTCTCTTTCTCTCTCTCTCTCTTTCTCTCTCTCTCTCTTTCTCTCTTTTCTATCTCTCTCTCTTTCTCTCTCTCTCTCTTTCTATCTCTCTCTCTTTCTTCTTTTTTGGTTTTAGTCTCTTGTAAGATAAGAGTTACAATAAAGTGGCACCCCTGAGACTGAGGTATGCATGTGACATCCAGTCAAAATTTTCAGCCAAAAGCTGCACGCACTCAGTCTGTTTCCAGCTTGCTTTGAAGTGGTCTTTTCCCATACTTTTTGGCAGACAGATACAAGGTGTCTTGGCTCATGTTCCTTGCCATCCCAGAAGCTTTATAACCACATGATGCTGATACTGAGTGTGCCTGGTACTGGCACTTTCTCTCAGAAAGAAATACACTCACACTAACCACTGTTAAATCTTTACAGTTTTTGCCCTTCATCTATACAGTGCGGAGATTGAAGAGTTTGCCCTCCTGTTTGGAGGACAAGAGTGAGCTGTATCTGCCTGCAGAGTATCATGTGGTGATAAAATACTGACACAGTTTGCCCAGAGAGGTGGTGGATGCACCATCCCTGGAGGCATTCAAGGCCAGGCTGGATGAGGTTTGGGGCCACCTGATCTAGCTGAAGATGTCCCTGCTCTCTGCAGAGGGGTTGGACTAGATGACCTTTGAAAGTCCCTTCCAACCCAAACTATTCTATGATTCTTTGATTCTATGTAGGCATTTTTTTAGAAGTAATAGTGTATTTAAACATATCATCTTCAGCTGTAAGGGAGCTCTCTGCTCACTTAGTGGGGAACTGTAAGCAGGTATCTAGGGATGTTGCTCTGTGGTGTTTGTGTTGACTGGGGGCACTGATTTATGCAAATCTTTTGTGGAAGTTTTTACCAGTAAACCTCAGTTTTCACATGATGGACTATTATTTCAGCAGCTGTGCCTTGGGCTATCATCTAGAGAATATTACTGTTCTGAAAACATTTTGGTGAGCCGGCCTTCTACTCTGCAGTAATTAATTTCTATGATAAGGTTTTAGAAACCTTAGTTAGTAGTTTAGAGCTTTGTTCAGATTGGCTTTTCTGGAATCTTATAAAACCACCCTGTGACTTGAGTCTCTGGTTAATTCCTTGGCACCATTGCCAGTAAACCTTGTGTGGAGAAACCTGACTCCTGGCACAGAAGGATTATGTATCCCAGAGCTGGTACAGCTGCACAGAGCTCAGGTTGAGTAATTCCAGCACTAGTGACCTACATCGCTGTTTACAGGGCTGGCTTAAAACCTTCAGGGGCTAAAGTTACCCGAGAGGAGGAGGAAATTGGCTCATGTGTTCTCCTCAGTTTTAAGAACATTGTTAAGGAAAGCTATGAAGCGTACTCTTAGGGTGGGTATGTTGGAAAACAAAAAGACAGATATTTTTTGAACTTCTAACCCTCTAGCATTTACAGCTTGCTTTTTTTTTTTTATGGAGAACTCTTGATGTTTTATGTTGATTTCTTTTTTCTTTTCTTTTTTTCTTTGAAGTTCCTGTTTTTGAAGGACAAAGAAGGCATGAGAATTTGATTGCATACAAAAAGCAAAATGTAATCAAAAGTTCATTTTAAAAACAGCTGCAGGCTTCCTGCACAAACTCTTCTCTCAGTCCTATTGAGCATTTCTTTTACGGTCTTATACCAGCTGTAATAGCTCTGGGTGTAGCATGGTGTAAAAGGTCCGAGAGTTTTGGAGATGGAACAATGGTGGAAGCCATTCGACAATACAGACCTAACTCAGTGATGGGTGGTTTACCTTGTCGCAGCTAAAATAAGCTGTACTTGGACCAGATGTTTTGAAGACTGATTGGATATCTCTGCATTGTACTGTAATGCATTTGTTAGTGAAAACCTTCAGCAACCTGGGGATTTACTGGGTCCTGAAGTCACTCTTGCCTTGTTTTAAAAATGTGTTCTGAGTACTTAAGTGCTTCTTTCTGGTTTTGAAATATTTTACTAAATTGCTTGCTGGAGAAATAGTTTCAAAGTACATTTGTAATGTAAACTGCTAGGCTTACTTACCAACTTAAAAAACCCCAGTGGTAGCACTCTCAAAAACATAGCAGAAGTCTAATGCTGAATACAGAAAACATTCATTTCAGAATGAATGCTTTTGAAGGTGTTTTTACATTCTTGTTGCTTTATGAGGGAGGTTTTCTCGAAGCACAGCAGAAAGATAAACACAAAAGATGTGTTGACTTGCACTGGGATTTGTGGTTCTATTGTACTTCAGGTACTTCTGAAAATTTCCCCAAGGGCAAAGTGGCTTTTTGACTAAAGGGATTTCATCAACTTTCTGTGGGATTTGCTAAACATTGAAGATTAATTATTAAAGTTGTGCCTTTGGAAATCTTCTGCAGCAGTGCCATGTTCCATGAGGGGATCTTTCCATAAATTGAAGAGACTCAAATCTCACAAAGTCAGCTCCAGCTCACAGTTCCTATCATGACAGGATTAAAAGTTCACGGAAACAATGGAAAAGCCATATCATTTTGATAAACTACATATCAAAGCCATTCATGATTCTAATGTTAATGGAACATCAGTGTTAGAGTACTTCTGCCGTTTACGGTGAGAGAAAGTGTTTTTTTTATAAGTGGTAAACAGACCAAATCTGACTGTGGTTGTTTCTAGTTGGACAAAATCTTTGAGCTTTGATCCCAGTTTTTCTATTTGACATTCTTATATGTGTAATAACTAATTTAAGGGGTTCAACTGAGTTTTGCAAGTATGTACTTTTATTGTTTTATGAAGGGCGATTCTTGCCTATATTCTTTAATTCTTTGGTTTAGTGTATTTTTTAATTGTGCCATGTGTAAAAGTCCTGTACTTTTAAATTTTCAAGTAATAGCTAAAAAAGGAGGTGGTCCTGCCCCTCTACTCTGCTCTTGTGAGGCCTCACTTGGAGTATTGTGTACAGTTCTGGTGTCCTCAGCATAAAAAGGATATGGAGCTGCTGGAGCAAGTCCAGAGGAGGCCACGAGGATGATAAGAGGGCTGGAGCACCTCCCGTATGAAGATAGGCTGAGAAAGTTGGGGCTGTTCAGCCTGGAGAAGAGAAGGCTGCGTGGAGACCTCATAGCAGCCTTCCAATATCTGAAGGGGGCCTACAAGGATGCTGGGGAGGGACTCTTCATTAGGGACTGTAGTGGTAGGACAAGGGGTAACGGGTTTAAACTTAAACAGGGGAACTTTAGGTTAGATATAAGGAAGAAGTTCTTCACAGTGAGGGTGCTGAGGCACTGGAATAGGTTGCCCAAGGAAGTTGTGAATGCTCCAACCCTGCCGGTGTTCAAGGCCAGATTGGACAGAGCGTTGGACGACATAGTTTAGTGTGTGGTGTCCCTGCTCATGGCAGGGGGATTGGAACTAGATGATCTTAAGGTCCTTTCCAACCCTAACTATTCTATGGTTCTATGATTCTATGATTCTATACTTTATTCTGGAATTTCCACATGCAGTGAGAGACAAAAATCTTCCAGATCAAATTCTGATTGTTCATTCAGCCCAGTCAGTATTTGTGGTGCCTGCATAGATTTTTGCTGTTCCTCTGCAACCTGTTCAACTCAGGAAGTCCATGGTCTTTTCTTTATAAACTAAAATTGTATTCTCTAGGAGCACTGGTGTTATTTATGTAGTTTGTTTGGGGTTTTGGGGTGGTTTTTGTTGTGTTTGTGTTTTGTTTATGGTCGTTTTTTTTAATAGAGCATGTTTTACTTGCTGTTCATTATCCTTTCTAAGCTGGACATAAGATGCATGTAAGATGGTTTTCACGTCCAGTTTGTCCTTGTTGCCTGTTCAGCAAGCATTTTATATTGTGACCTGAATAATTTTATATATGATACCTTTCAGTATTTCCTGGGATAATCACTTTAAAAAGTGATCACTTCAGAAGTATTATTCCTAATGTCTTCACTTGGATACATAGTGCTAATAATAGGAACATGACATTTATTTAGTTACCTATTTCATAGGATCCTTTTAATGTATACGACAAACCTTAAGGCATTCTGTATTAATGTTCCATTTACAGAACAGATTATTTTTCTGATTTTATAGCATACAGAGTTTCTAGTTACATGGTCAGTGTCTGTTGTGCTTATGTTCTATCCTGCAGTTCCTTTGCTGGACTATAGCAGGAAGGGAACAGAAGTTTTATTTGTCTGGTGACAAATACCAGGATAAGTGGTCTAGATTGCAATAAATGGGAAGGTGGAAGAGCATTGAACAGCCTCACTTTGCTTAAAGAGCTTATTTCTGCCTGAGAAGATTAAGTCCTCACTTACCCATGGGTTCATACTAGAGCCCTGGTACTCTACCTCTAAACCATTTAGTCCCTGCACTTTTCTCACTTCATCAAACCTGTCTTCCAGTTTCTCATCATTTAATCATGAGTATTAATCTGACTGCTCTTCATACCACTCAACACACATCTTCCCCTCATCAGCTTCTCAATTTCCTCTATCAGCTCAGTGGTTTTGCTACTAATAGGAAGTTAGCCTGTGCTTCAGTAGTTATTCTTTAGCCCCTCCTTATTCTTTATTCATTGTTATGATTTTGAGAGTCCTGCAGATTATAATCTTAATCTAACCTGGTTTTGGAAAGGATAAAGCATTTGGTTTTTTGCTGGAGCAGTGAAAGATGATTAGATCACAGTTTTACTCAGACCAACAGTGTCTTTCCCACTGTTTAAGAGTTCAATTAAAAATATTTTACAATATCTAACATTTTTTGCATTCCTACTGTGCTTATATGGGCAGTAATGACATAAGATATCAGCCTGAATTAATTTATGGCATTAATTGCTATTATAAGTTTCTTTTCTGCTCTGTATGTCTTCCATAGTAATTACGATTTATGGTGCTGGAAACTGAATTAAAGTACAGTTAGCTATTAAAACCGTATAGCCAGAAGCAAAAATCTGAATGGTATAAGACCGTATTTTATAAGCACTAGCCCACACCTTAGAAACAATCTGGTAAAAAGTCAGTGGTTTGAAAACATAGCCAGGAAAATGCTTATTAAAAAGCTTAAATGTGGTAGAACCATGTGAGTGGGTTAGAGCAAACAAATGCCATGTGTCTGAGTTAACCATTTGCTGTATCAGTTTGACAACATGCATGTCATCACTGTATCTCAGTGGTCTGAAACTTTTCATAGATGCTAAACTGTACACAATATTCCATCTCCTCATGGCTGAGCTCTTTGCAACTTGGTAAGTCAACTGAATTAATCTCACATGAATCAAAGTGTCTTACATGTGCATTCTTGTGCTTCTTCCATCAAAGCAACAAATACTGCAATGTTGTGTTGACATGGGATAATCCTGTTGGTTTTGGTTGAAAGGTTGCCTAGTTTGGTTCTTTAGTTGATCAGAGACTGATGTTTGTGCCAGATTTTGTTTAGTTTGTTCAGTAAATATACATGGAACAGAAAACGGGAAATGAATCATAGAATCAGAGAACAGTTTGGGTCAGAAGGGGCCTTCAAAAGTCATCTAGTCCAACCCCCCTGCAGCGAGCAGAGACGTCGTCAACTAGATCAGGTTGCGTAGAATCACATCCAGCCTTGGCCTTGAATGTCTCCAGGGATGTTGCATCCACCACCTCTCCTGACAACCTGTGCCAGTGTTTCACCACCCTCATTGTAAAAAAGTTCTTTCCTCACGTCCAGCCTGAATCTCCCCTCTTTTAGTTTAAAACCATCACCCCTCATCCTATCACAACAGGCCCTGCTTAAAAGTCTCTCCCCATCTTTCTTATGGGCCCTTTTTAAGTACTGAAAGGTTGCAATAAGGTCTTCCTGGAGTCTTCTCTTCTCCAGGCTGAACAATCCCAACTCTCTCAGTCATTCCTCATAGGAAAGGTGCTCCATCCCTCTGATCATTTTTGTGGCCCTCCTTTGGACCCTCTCCAACAAGTCCATATCCTTCCTGTACTGAGGACTCCAGAGCTGGACGCAGTACTATAGGTGGGGTCTCAGCAGAGCCGAGGAGCAGAGTCACCTCCCTTGACCTGCTGGCCATGCTCCTTTGAAGGCAGGTCAAGATACAATTTGTATGTGGATGCCCATCTAGAAAACAGCTCATTTCACTTGTGCTAAGGTGTAAGAACCTTTCAGAGTCTCTGACTATTGCCATAGATGCAAGACCACCATTAATCCTTCTCATATTGCACAGTGATGAGGGGACAGAGGGAGATTCATGTGCTGCGTAAGAGCAGAACATGAGGCTGTAAATTACCAGAAGCTCTGTGAATGTCTTGCCTCCTTCTCAAGATATATATTCCTTAATTAATTCTCAGTGCAACTGCAGTTCATTCTTTCTTACTGTTAACCTAATTTAAGACTATATGTTTAGAGAAGACAATCCCAGATCCTCAAGACAGAGGTTGAGGTGGCACATTTGAAGAGAGTTTGCCTCTGGCTGAAAAAAATACTGAATTTAGCAGCAAAGAAAGATTTAGCTTGTGTAATATATCAGCTTATAACAAATATTAAAATCCTCCAGAAGAATACTGTTTCATACTGATGGTCGTGCCTGACATTTTTATTGCACAAGTGCTTAAGGTGCTGTACTTCTGCCAACACACAAATTAATTCTTTTCAGTATGTTTGGTAGGGGATATATGGTGAACATTCAGTAGTTCATACACTTTCACTGTGCAGTTTTGATCTTGCTTTATGCAGTCAAATTTTGTCTGTTTTTCCGTAGTTTCATTTTTAAAAAATTATGACTGTCCACTCAGTTTGCCACAAAATGCTTGCTTCTAGGCAAACCTGTGCTGCTTATTCCAGTATGTGTTTGCAGGAGTAAGTATTTTGTATTAGCTTGAAGTCTTTTCAAATCACTGCAAACACACAAGCAAGCAGAATACTCAGTGTATGCTGCATTTTCTTGTGCAAAATACTGATTCAAACCTGGTATGTTACATAGTCTGAAGATCCTCACTTTCATATCACATGGTGGCCAGACACAGCAGCTGAAACACACATTTAGAAAGAAAAACATTTTAATATAGTGAGAGTTGATAGACGTGCATCAAAGTGAAATGTTATTTTTGTAGTGATCAGCAGGCTTCAGACCTCCCATGCTAATCATAAACTTTCCAGGCCAATAAAGCTAATTTGTTCTGTTATTGCCACTGGCTTCCAGCTCCCTTTCCAAAGGGGGATATTGTGCTTGCTGCTAACTGTGAAATTAGAAAAATGGCTTCTCTTTCTCCTTTTCTTTAGGCCTGCTATGCATGTGATATTTTGGTTTGTTTATATGGTGTCTATGAGTGTGTCTTAGGTGTATTCATGAAGAGAGGTTGGTTAAGCTAGCCTATCCTTCTTTCCAGTCTTCTTCTATTAACTTATACCGCACTGGTTATGGCAACCATATGTTCAGGCCTCATCCCTTCTTCTAAAATATGTCCTTTTTTCTTCCTGGAAATGTTGACCTGGAAGAATAAAAGGCTTTTGTGTATTTGTTCAGGCTATACAGATGTGTAACCTTATGCCTAGTGTTACAACCTAGTGAATTCTACAAAGCTGCAGCAACCTTTTTTGGATATGTAGAAAAGACACTTAGAGATGTAGAACAGGTATTCAAAAGGACAGCTTAAGATGATAAAGACTGCCAGAATACATCAAGTTGGTCTAGTCAGACCCTCTGTGAATTTACAGGTAGCTGATCAGCAGTCTGCAGTTGAACAAGATACAGACCTTAGGGGTGCTGTGGCAGTTGTCCAAGCCAAAAAAACCCCAAAAGATATATTTAGAAGTAGCTCTAGCAGAACGAAGGCCAGCGCTGAGTCTCCACACAGATGATGGTCGCAGTTTGGCCTCTCTGTTGACAGAATATCTAGTCCTGTGGTATTTGGGTTTGGTAGCTGTATTTCTTGCTGCTTACATGTTAAATGGAGCATCTGTAAGTATGCTTCCTTTTGAAGGCTAAAGAAGTTCTTTATCCTCAAGATCATTTCAAGTTTTTTATTTCAGCTTTCCTACAGCTGATGAGTGCATGTTTCAATCAATTAAAGAAAAAACTCTGAGCACAGTGTGTACCTATTAAGCAGTATAGTGTTCACCCAAGAACCATTGAGATGAGTGTATATGTAAGTTGGAAGGAGGATTTGACATCAATTATTAGAAGGAAGTGGGATTAATCACAGATTGAAGTGTAAGATTTTTCTTTGCTCAGAACTATTTATAGCATACTGTGGGTATGCTAAAGCCTGATTACATTTATGGCAGAACTGCAGAATTAGATGCAGAATTATTGTATGTTGCCTAACAGGTCTTTTCTAGAGCGAATTCATTAGAACTTAATTTCATGTAAAGCTAAATAATTGTATTTCTTTAACATAATTCCATCACTTTATCTGAACTTGAAAGTAATTGAGAAGGAACTTCTAGCTCAGAAATTTGTTGCGAATCTGTCACATATGTACAGTATAAATTATGATCAAGATGGGTCCAGCATGCAATACATTGAAAAGCTTGACTACTAAAACCAAAGTAAAAACAAAGCTACCTTAAAATAATTTCTCAGAGTTTTCTAATCAATTCTGTGGTCAGCTCTCACTGCATCTGATAAACTAGTACCAGTCATTACTGCACAGCAGCTGTTGTCTGCTGTCTCTAGTTATGCTTTAGGAATTACATTGATGAGTTTGGCTTCAAATTCTTAGTTGCTTTTTGTTACATGTAGAAATGCAAGACAATACTTTGCTTTCAGCACTTTCTTTCAGAACCATGGTTCTGACAGTTTTCTTTGTCCTTTTAGTATAAGATGCACCATACTGTAACTGAGCAAATTTTCCTATTGGTTTTCAGCTTGTAAGAAGAATGTTAAATTAAGCATAATGGGTGTTTCTTTTGGATTAAAAATCTCTGTATTCTTCCAATTAAAATAATGTGGTAGACTACTCATAACATAACATGCTTAGAGAAGACATTTGTTGAGGAAGGGGTGTCTGAATATTGGGGTTTTATTCAGCCATATATTGGACAGTCCCCACTTCCTCTCTATTATGCCTGTGAAAACCAAAATCAATTGTCCATAGTTACTCTCTGCAGTTCTGCTGTGGGATGCTTGATTGTGTATTTAAGTTTGTAGGGTGTTTTTACTTTTTATTTTTATTCAAAATGCCAGATGACATCAGCAGACTTAATTTTAAAATTTGTTGTGAAAGTTGTATTTGATTTCAATTCTAAACCTGTACATCATTTTCTGTTCTCATGTAGCTGTGAGTTCTTTTAGTAATATGGCTATTGTGTGATGGTAAAAACTGTGCTGGGGCTGATGTTGGATTGTCCACCTGGGTCTTTATTTTGAAAGCCCTCCTTGCGAAGATGTTCTTGTACTTAATAAGCCTTATAGGCAGTATAGTATTGCAAAAGGAATGTGAAGGAGCATTAAGATGACAGAGTGAGGCCCTATATGTTTTCCTTTGAAATACCTTCACTGCTTGCCAAACTGCCTTGGCAGTGAATAGCATGAAGGCTAGATGTGGAGTTACGTATGTGTACTCCATTCTTCTCCACAATGAAGAGAATATAGTCTATGGCTTCTGCACAAATTTAGAGGCAATGATTGGATAGTAGTAGTGTTAGGGTAGTAGGATAGACATACTAAAGAACCTAATTGGTAACCTCTTAATACTCTTAAAGTTGATTATTGTCTCTCTAATAATATATGTAATAGTGATCTTGGATGAGATGTGTAAGAATTTTTTCTTTCCTTCCTAGATATATTGACGAATTATTAGATATGGACATAAGAACATTGACTTTAATAGGGAAAGCCAAGTACAGTATCTGAATCCTCTGCAGTTACAATTTTTTAGAGGAAATGACAAGGTAATTTTTTCCTGGAAATAAAGGTTATCAAATCCAGTCTTTACAAAACACTTTCTTCAGTGCCTGTAGGTTGCAAAAAAAATCTTCAGAAGTGGCAATAAATTATATGTCCTAAGAATTTGTTCACATAGAACCTGCTGATTCTACTGTGCCAATGTCACAAGACAGGAAAATGAGAGAAAAATAAGCAATATGTGGCACTTAGATTAAATGTTTTACATTTAAAGTTAATATTTATCTATAAGACCATGCTCCAAGGAGTCAGGCTTTTCACAGATATTTGTTGGAGAAGCAGTACTTTTTATTTCCCTGTAAGATACTGGCAAAGTAGCTGTTTTATTATCTGATGGTATCAATCAAGCTGAGAGATTGTGAAGAAACAGGACTAATAATGGGTGTTACAGAGGAGTCTACTGGAAAATGACATCAGGGAAAGAAAGATAGCTGAGAACATGGAGTTGAAGGGTCAGAAAAGCTGCAAAAATGTACGTGGATAATGCTACATTTAGATTGACGTTCATCCATCTGATATAAAAGGAGTGCTTGGAAAGTTAAAGAAAAAGTTTTTTAAAGCCTTTTTAAAGATAAAGGCCTAGGCTTCCATGGTAATAATTTATAATATATACTTCAATTCATAGATTAATGCTTGATTTAATATTTGTCTATTTTGGCTTGGATAAGTAGTTGTTAGTGGTCTATGGCAGATTGAATTTATGTAATGCCATTTACCATCACATTTTAGCATATATACTGAAGCATTCTCATTATATGCTTGCACATAATGTATTTAGAAATCTGAAACAATACATATTTTGTATGAACTAGGCTTCTATTTAGCATATTGTGTAGAATTTTTCACTGAGTTTTTACATATTAAACGTGTAATGAGACTATCACTTTCAGTAAAAAGAAGGGAAAAAAATCTGTGGTACTATAAAAATGAAAGAAATGGTCACTGAGATTGAAAGAGAAGCAAAGAATCTCCAGTCAATCCCACCTTTTCTGGTTGAATATAATTTAATGAAGACATCATAAAACTGTACTTTGCAGGCTTGAGGACACAAAAAAATAAAGAGATTCTACACTTAATTCACAATGTGGTTTGGGTATTTGTTATTGTGTGTGGGTAAGAACATATGCTGAAAACCTTATCATGCACTTTATTTGTCGCATTTGCTTGGAAAGGGATAAAATGACCATACTTAATTGTAAACTTGCTTCTAAACCAAGTAATGACATATCTACAAATTCATGTAGGCAAAATTAAACTGACTAGAAATTGTGTCCTTTTTTGTTTGGCTATTTGTAGTTTTGGGAATTTTTGTATGCAGATGGTGAGTATTAATAATATATAGTATTCTCCATGCAGCTGTCTAGTATCATGGCAAACTCTCAGTTTGATCTTCAAGTGGTTTCTGAATACATCAGCAGAGTAGCTGTGGTATTAGTCATACTTACCATCCTCATCAGCTCATGTCATTGGGTTTACGTCATTGGTCATACAGCTTTGAGTAATTCTTTTTTAAATCAGTGGATAGACTGCTGGCATGAAGCTGGCTCAGTGGCTGCACTGGTAGTGTTTGAATGTAGGAAAACGTTTGAAGGAAAATTGAGTTCTGTGTTGCACCACAGGCTACTGTTCGTGTGCAGGTCCCTGGGTACCAAAAATTTTCAGCTGAAGAAAGCGAACTAATAAACTGTCTTTTAATTTGAGATGCGGGTTTTTTCCTGGAATCTATTTTGTCTGATGAGGTGACGTATGAAATATCTGTAGTACTTTAAGGTCATCTGTAATTGGATTGATCAGCAGCTTCAGAAGAATCCTAATCCTTACAAACTACGAAGATGACATTTTCTTTCCTATTGGAGCATGATTGTAAAGCATACCTGGCTAGGATGTATGGGTGATTCCGTATAAGTGATCATTAATCTTGGGTTAAAGTCACTTGGAAAATTTCTATCACTAACGATTCTGACCATATCCGTATTTGGACCAGAACACTTCAGAAATCTGTGTAGCCTGATGAAGTTCATGAATTCCCTTGGGAAGTTTTCTTTTAACTGCCAGAAGTTGTAATAGCTCTGTTAGGATAACCTAGGGATATGTATTGTAAGATAAATTGTGTCCTTCTGATGCCTTAAGAAATCCCTCTCCATCTTTCCCAAGTGTAATCATAATGTTGGCTATTATGAGACACTGTCTTCACTGTTTCTTTCCTATGGAAAGTATCACTAAGTTGATTATCTTTCAAGAGTTATCTTTCCTTACAGTAATATCCACTATGAAATGAGCAAGCTAAACCAAAACAGTCCAAACAAACCAAAAGTTAAAGATTGGAGTTGTTTGAGTTATTTTGTTTTCTTGTAATTCTTAATTTTATAACTGTTTTGGATGCTTGCACTAATCCCTCACAGCATATCTAGAAACAGCAGTGATAGGTGGTTCGCAAAATACATCTGAAAAAGGCAAGTCATATCAAAACTAAATACACTGCCAATGAAACAGGAGGGCTATGATGCAATTCTGCTAGGAAAATAAATAAGGAGTACTAGTACTTGTTTTGTTGAATGTGAGCTAGCATGTGGAGCTGTATTTGAGAAAGCAAACCGTATCCTGAGCTGCATCAAAAGGAGTGTGACCAGCAGGTTGAAGGAGGTGATCGTGCCCCTCTGCTCTGCTCTTGTAAGACCCCACTTGGAACAATGTGTGCACTTCTGGTGTTCCCAACATAAGAAGGACATGGAGCTGTTGGAACAAGTCCAGAGGAGGCCACAAGGATGATAAGGGGGCTGGAGCACCTCTTGTACAAAGACAGGCTGAGAAAGTTGGGGCTGTTCAGTCTGGAGAGCAGAAGCTGCTGGAGACCTCAGAGCACAGCTTCCAGTGTCTGAAGGGGGCCTACAGGGATGCTGGAGAGGGACTTCTTCATCAGGGATTGTAGTGACAGGACAAGGGGTGATGGGTTCAAACTTAAACTGGGGAGATTTAGGTGAGATATAAGGAAGAAATTCTTGACTGTGAGTGGTGAGGCACTGGCACAGGCTGCCCAAGGAAGTTGTGGCTGCCCCATGCCTGACAGTGTTCAAGGCCAGGTTGGGCAGGGCCTTGAGCAACCTGGTCTAGTGTGAGGCATCGCTGCCCATGGCAGAGGGGTTGGAACTAGATGATCTTAAGGTCTGTTCCAACACTAACCATTCTATGAGTCTATAGATAAAGTGATATTCATTGAGAAATAGTTTGTTGTGAGGAAGTCTTCCCTAAAACATTGGCTGAAAATAATTTAAGACATGATCCATACACATATATGAAGTTACTGTATTGGAAAGACTTGGAACTGTGCAGGAAATCTTCCAAAGGAAATCTTCCTTCCACATTGAAGGAATTTTCTGTGGTTTTGTTCACTTGCTTTTTGTTGGAATTCTGACTGTTTTCCAGCCATGTGATGGTGTCGGCTGCACAGATGTGCTTTTACAACCAGATTTCTCAAACAGTCAAGTTTTATGTCTCTCTATGGGCCTTTAAGATTAGAACTGGTGTTATTGCTAGCTTTAACCCACATAGACAAGTCTGAGAATGTGGATAAAGTAATCAGCACCATTTGCATCGTTCAAAATGCATGTAGAGGATGTTTCCTCACTTCCTTTGTTCTATGTGGCCTTTTAAGAAGTTATTTTTCTTTTTGTTCCTGGTGTTCATATTAAATTTATTTACACCTTGTTATCAGGAAACAGTATTTCCAGATTTTGCACCATTGTGTAGAGATTTTACACCACATACTGTACTTTAGCTGTGCAGTTAATTGTAACTTAACTGCTTAAAACCAAAATGTCATGCTAACTAACTTTTAAGAAATGTTTTCAGAGTATTGAACTATTTTATGCAGTCACTGGGGGCTTGACTCTCCTTATAGAGTAGAAAAGTGTTACTGAATTTATACCGTTTGTCCCATGAGAAAACTGACAGTACTGAAATTGTTTCAGTTGTCTGTGCCAGGAAGACAAGTTTCAAGTTAAATTATACTGGACATGGTCTGAGTACTCTGAGGCTTGCCAGTTGTTTATACAAGTATTTATCAGGTATTTATCGGGTTATTTATTTTACAGTAAATGAAATACTTGAGGCACAAGAATGTGTAATTATTTTAAGATCCTCATTACTCAGCTTGAGCTGCATATGAATTTCGAGAATTCATATACAAGACGTAGCTCAAGATTTAACTTAATTTGTAGCTGTATGTTTCCAATTTCCTGTGTTGTGGAAATCAACCATGCACAAGAATTGGCCATTTTCTCTTTGTAAATGGCATGTGTGTTTGCAAGGCACCTAGAAAAGCAGGGTAAAGTCAGGGTCTCTGCTCTACCTGTATGCTTCCCAAACTTTTAAGCATGTGGGACCGCTATCCAGAGTCCAGATAGCTGGAAGACTCTACTAGTTCATTTGGTTCTAATAAGCAACATGTGTTTAATGTGATTATTTTAAAACCGAGCACATTTATAAGATAAACAATCCAAAATTCTATTATGGAAGCAATCAGATTTCCCCAGAATTTTGTTTTCGTCAAAACAGTAAAGATACACGGTTTCTCTTTAATTAAAAAGAGTTCATTCATTGTTCGCATGGTATACATCTGCAGAGAAAGAGAAGCCTTGTTCTTGCACTGCAGCTATGCTTCTAATTTGTCCCTAATTTGCACCAGCAGTGTAACCAATCTGTTGGTGATGTGTGGTTTTGACCTGGCATGGATCCCCAGTGACGAAAAATGGACCTTTAGTTTACTGACGAGGTAGATTTTGTCCTAGGCCAATATTCATTCTTTTACTCTGCAATGCAGTTAGGCAGGTTGTATGCTATAGTACGCTTAATCAGACAGTCTTACTGGAAGAGGGGGGTGAACTGGGAAGATGGGATCAGAGCATGAAGAGATTTTGAGATGGAGCAATTGCATCTTTGGCTCAGGAGTTTTGTAACTAGATGGAAAAAGCTGGCTGTGGTTGCTACCCAAAGCATAAATTTACAATACTCTGAGATTAGTTCTCTCTGCTCACTTCAGGTGTCTGGGTTGTGTAATGAAATTACCTTGGAAATCTTCCTTCTCTTTCTTCCTGTATTTGGTTTTGGGATGAGTTCTTAATCCCAAAAGTGTGTTTTGATCAGTATTGAATTAAATCCCAAGTCTTCAGCCAAGCATATACATTTCCTTTGGCAACACAACAGCTATTTTCATATTCTTCTGTCAGAAGAGAAGAGAAACCTGGTATTCCTATAAACTACAGAAAATATGATTTGATCATGAATACAAGTCTTCCAAGAATTTTTTTTTTCCTTTCTTCTTTTGGCTCTGAAGTAAGCTCTGGTTCTGTGACATCAGAGAATAGAGGTACCTGCGCTGCAGAATTGTCCTTGGCTCTGGAGCTCCAGCTGTATGACTCTATCTCTGATGTTTACTTTCTTTTGTTAGGAGGAATGCTGATCTGGTCCTGTCACCTAAATAGTGTGTGTAATGTATGTCATATTGGCTTCTTTCTCAAGGTTACCTCTATTTCAAGACTGTTTATCTGATGCCTAATAACAGTCCTTTACCTTCTTCATTTTGCTGAGTTGATTTCTACTATTGCTAATCCTGTATATGCATGGCTAGAAATGAGTTTTTGCATAGGCACAGACCTCTGGGGCCCTGATAATGCTAATCAGCCTTAATGGTCCTGACCAGTCTCACCATGGTGGAACTCCCCTCACATCTCTGCTCATTGGACCAGTAGCCCCATTTAAATTCAGCCCTGGGTCTTCAGTCCCTGCTTGAGCTACCCTGCAGATGTGCCTCTCTCCAGCTTAGCCATAGCCATGTGCGCTTCTGGCCATGGACCCTGCTGATTTGCACCCTGATCCATGGACTGACTTCCTGCCTTGACCTTGGACCTGCCTTCTCACCACAGACTTGTTCAGTGATCTTGACTCCTGTTTGACCCTACCATTCCTGGATGTGCTGTGCTTCGTCTTGTGGTGACAATGGGATGGAGTCCTAGCCAGTGAAGGTGCCTGCCTTGCTGCCCTTCTTGGCACACTTGACACTTGGCTTCCCATATCTTTAGGGAGCAGCCTGCCAATGCTGCTCCCTCACAGAACTTTTGAAGGCTGGTTAAGAGTGTTTTACTGCTTCACGTAAGTAGTAGGCATGAAAAATGTCGGCCAGCTTTTGCAGAGCTTTCTTTTCATCTTTAGTTGCCAGATGATGCTCATTTCTTGCAAATGCAAGAACAGGTGTTACTATCATGTTTTCACACATTTCCTACCTGCATACTGGACTAGCCTGTGCTATACTTGATCCGCTCTTGGGGAGGACTCACAATGGTTTTCAAAGTTCGTTCTTAATCTGCTTTTTCCCCAGTCTAAAAGAATATCAATATGGCTTTGAGATTTCTACCACTGTAGAAAAGAACAGGTAAAATAAATGCACGTAAACATCTATGTTCTAAAAGGGCTTCCTCCTCTGAAGGAATTTCAAGAACATGTCCAAGCAGAACTGAAAATTATGATTACATTTGCAGTCCTAACTGGTTAGTTTTCTCTTGGAGACAGCTTGTTCCCATCGTTCTATGATGGCATGTTTGATGTAGCTGTCATATGCCAGCTGGACACTTGGGGAAATGTGTGTTAGCACTAAAATCTAGTTTTAATGTGTTGTAGTTTTGGACCTGAAAAAAGACTCTCCTTTGTAATTCTGATCTCATAGGAAGATTCACAGCATAGGTCATGGGCCATTATGTCGTGCAGTTGGTGCTTGCTTGCCAGGACCTCTCTTCATTTGGTTTTGTAATTAAAAAATAAGTATACTTACAATAAGGAAAAAGGTGAGGTTTCTGGATCATGTATCTTTAAAATACTTTCTACATGTAGAGGTAGAAGTATCAGCCTTTATCCTTCCTGAAGAAGTAAAAGATTTTAAATTACCATGATTCAAACTTACATTTAGAATGTTTTTGTTATGAGGACAGGAAATAGACATGTGTTAGTTCTGTAATTTAAATTCATTTGATTTAGTTAAAGAGGATTTAAAGTTTTTCAGGAGAATTTATTTTTTTATTTATTTATTACAAATGACAAACAGGCCTATTCCCATTCTTATTTTAAGTGAAGTATCCAAATATGGCAGTGGTACCAAGTAGTTTATTTCCCAATTTGTGGTAGGTGTTAAGAAAGTGGTTCAAATATTTTAAAGGATAAGGCATGCTTTTTCCTTCAGTTCCTATTTTTATGTGGCTGCTCATTTGCTACACTTCACCATGAAACACAGATCAAAATGCCTTATGTGAAACTATAGTGTGATGAGAGGCAGTTTTCTAGGAATGTGTGTCTGGTTTTTATGCATAAGAAGAAAGAGTTTAAATATGATCCATCTTTTCCTTTCGGTTTCACCACATTTTTGTGTATAGGAAGAGGTAGAAGACAGCATGAATAATGTTGGATCACGTGTTATGAAAATAGTAAGAAAATAATGTTGAAAGTGCGAGGAGGACCAGAATATGGTGCTAAAAATATTAATGCCTTATTAGGAAAACCAGAAGACATTGATTAAAAATGGAGAGAGAAAAAAGTTTGTCACAAAATGAATGGTATTTGTAAAAATCAGAATTTCAAAGCATGGTGTCCACTTGTTCTGTAGTCAAAATACAGTGTTGGGCAGAGAAAGGAATACCTCATAAATGTCATCTTATTCTGCTTGCACTATGCAACTACTGTCTGAGGAGGCAAAGAGGTGCTCTGAGAACTTGGGATATAGACCAGAATTCTGTCATCAAAAATACAGAAAATTGGAATAGGACCATGAAAAACACGCATTCTAGCCCAGCCCTGGGCAGGTGACAACCAAGGGTCTTTTCCTCCCTCTAGCACACTCTAATGCCTGAAAAGAGAAAGGAATAATAGATTTAGTACTGAAGGAAAGACTCAAGATGATAAATCAATGTGAGGTTATTACTTAGCTCTTTGAAGATGGACCTTTTCAGTGAAGTCTGGCTTTGTAATCAAAAGTATGGGCTTTAAGAAGTTAAGAATAGGGAGAAGAGGAAGGAAATGCTCAAATTTCCTTTTCCAGGGTTAGACTGTAGTTCAGAAGCCCCATGCACAGCCAGGACCATGGTAGTAAGAGGAGCAAAGAAAGATTATAATGAAGACTAAAGGCTACTACTGAAGTAACTGACAAACTGTAAGGTAAGCTGGGCTAACCTAATTGTATACAAATGCCTATTTGAAACTTACTTTGTAATGCTATTTGCATGGGATACGATAGTACCTTTTAAATGGTGTACTTTCGAAACAGATCTGATCGTATCTCTAAATCCTCACAACACAGAAACAAAAAATGAGAACAAAGGAAAATTTGCCAGAACTTCGAGTGCCTTTAGATGATAAACAAGTGGAAAAATGAGGATTGTTCAGCTTAGAAACGGAAATAAGCAAGAATAGAAGTTAAAAGGTAAGTTGGAAAGTGGTTAACTAATAAAAATGTTAGTAAGGACACAAAGCAACTGTATTGAGTAATTTATTAAAAACTCTTTAAAGATCTTTTTTTCCACAGCATCCCTTGTCTTTCCCACAACTGTACAGGGGGATCAAAAAATAATTAAGCATATACGGATAGATAAGAATATCCCTAGCTTTGGTATGTAACATAACAGTGGAAGACACGATGCCCCATGCAAAGGTGTATTCTAATAGCCAGTCAATATATCCATTTTGGAAGGAATTCTTTTCCAGGAATAACTACCCCTTAAAGGTTTCTTTGGACAAGAAATTATGTGATGTGAGCTTCTTAATAAACAAAAAAAAATGAGTGAAGGGGTATAAAGCAGACACTGGGAGCGAGTTGGAAAAGTGCTTGTGTCTGAAATACTTAAGTTAAAACTTGAACCAAGAAAAAGTGCTGAGATGCACTGAAATACGTATGAGGCTCTGCGACTTGTTTCCTCGAAGTTGCTTGGAGTCTGGGGTTTGCTCTCGCAAGGCTCTATATACGTAACTTTTAGGCTTTAATACATAGCTCACACTTTGACTTCCTTCCCAAGCTGTGTGGGTTTTGTTTTGTTTAATGGCATGTATAAAAGTCCCAATACTCCTTCTTGGTCCTTCTTTTACCTATTGTTATTTCATCTGTTCTTGGTCAACAAAAGATAGAGATGCTGATGAAATTCAGATTTAGTGTGAGTATGACTGTGCTTCCTTCAGAAGGACTGCATTAGCAAAGAAAAATACTTTAACTGTAGAAGAGAGAGTGTAAGAGAAAATCTCTTGCTTTCTTTCATCACCCTGTCTGGCCAGTGAAATGCAGAAACCAGTGAAGTGAATGTAAAAGCCTCCATGAGAATAAAGAAATCCCTTTGTGGTTCAGCTGCAGTATTTCCTGAATCCAGGAAGGCAGGGCAGGGAGCGGCATTTTTCTGCATGCATCCTCCTCAGTACACTGTTTTATCTTCAAGGAAAACACATTCTTTCTGTAGTCTACATCACCTGACTGCTCAGACACACATGGGGTGGCAGGAGGCTTCTTTATTTCAAGTGTGAAATTAGCACAGACTCTTTATTTTAAATCAAGAAAACTCTCAGAAGAAATTTAGAGTGAAGTGTCAGTGCCAGTGTCTCTCAGTAGTTGAGGCTATAAGACAGTGCTAATTTGTTCTAACCTTAAAATATCTGAACAAATTCAGAAAGGAATGCTTCTTGGAAAAATGAAATGAGAGAGTTCTTGGAAATGCCCTATCTGACAGCTTTAAATATGGCAGCCATCTTTGCACATGTCTGTCAAGCATACAAGAGTTTCTCTGCTAAACTTCTGTTCCTTTTTTGTTCTAAGTAACCTGTAGATTACTAACTGGGGAAGATGACCCAATTAAATAAACCCAAAACATGGTAGGTTTTCCATTTGATTTTTCTTTTGTTATTCGTCAGCATCCCATGCAATTTGTACTGAATTTCTCACACATTAAGCCTTTTTTTCCTCTGTAGATTTTTACACGGAACATTGAAATGAAAACCCAACACCTTTTCTTAACTAATAATAGAATATAATAATAATATATAACAATAATAGAATATGCAGCGTCTACTTAATTTGCTTTTTCTCTTAGTGATTCCAGGAAGATGGTGTCTGATCAAAGCAACTTAACAGAATATTGGTTTTAAATACTTGTTTTAAGAAATGGTTAAAGGGCTTATGGGTTATGCTTGTTTCAGCCTTCATCTTCCTTTTAAATAGTTCATGGGTTTCCATGCATCAGCTGAGTACCAGTGGGCATTCCAGTGAACCCTCTTTTTCCTTCTCAGTAGCATTGATGTTACGATAGCTCTACAAGCGTTAGAGATGTACGAGGTAGAAAGAAAGTCTAAGATACTGTTTTGACTCATGTTTTCTCTTACTGTCATATTAGGAATTTGGTCAACTTTCTAAGCAAATACACTTTTAGCAGAATGAAGTAACTGTGAGTGATTTTACCTGAGCATATTGCTCATGATTTCACATGGAATTACAGAAAGGCTGAGAGACCTGGAAGAGAAATTGCTTGCTTTTGATAAGTTTAACAAACTTGTCCTAGTTTGAGATTCAGGTGCAATTGCCTCAGGAGGTAGCTAGTAAGCAGACTTCATAAACTGATTGATGTTTACAAACCCCTTGAGACAGACAGTTAATTTGTTCACAGATGAAAGTCAGTACTTTTTCTAAGAGAACTCCACTATCCAAAGATCTATTGTGTATTTTAATTTCTGAGAGTAAGAGATAGTAACTTTCCTTGAAAGATTCTGATGTCCTTTTCTGTTTAAAAAAACAAACAAACAAAAAAAAAAACAAATTTGGATTTTCTGTTTAAATTATATACATAAAATAGTTACAGTATTATTTTGCTGCACTTGTATGTTCCTAAGTGAAAGCAAAGATGCTTTTGTGTTACAATTAGAGATGCATTTCTTCCATTTTACTAAAGCTAGGTGTTCTGGTTTCTTATCTGTTACTGCAGAACTTCATGTCTGAAATAGCTCTTCAATCATAAACTGTTGGGTTTTTTTTCTGCTTCACCAATAGTTTTGTAGTCTCTAGTGTAGTGGTCGTCGAGGTTTGCAGAGAAATTCGGATCTTGGTCGCAGCAGTGCAAGCTTGGCATAGTGTGAAGTTTCAAGTTACTTTGCGCTGCAAAGAAAGGCTGTGGTTCTGACCATGAACAATTCCATCCAGTTCAGCTGGATAAAGCTTGAAAACATAGTAGCAGGTATGGACAGATCTCTTGTCTTAATGTGGAGAACAGAACACTAGCTTCTGGGTTTCAGGAAATTCTGCCTGTGTGTTTTTGTAGAGGAAAAATTAAATGCATGTGGAAAGAATTAGTTAGATGGCTTATTAAATGGGAATGTAGTACAGTTTTCTGTGCTCAGAAACTCATCCTAATAATACTCAGTTAGACTTAGATAAGTTTTTTCATGTTATTTACAGAGGATATACTGCTTTCTGGAGTGATCAGCAGAAAGAGGGCCAAAATCACAGTTACTCCCGATTTTTTTAATATTGTTTTTCTACCTTTCATTAAAAAAGAGAGTATTGGTAATATTGTGCTATGCTATATATTTATTCACAAAAAATAGTTCACTTTGTAAAGAATCACAGAGAAGATAAAGCTTTGTTTTAATGGAAGCAGTATTGTTTCAATTTGCACGAAGCAGCTTTCATCAGTGGGGATTTTGTTACCCATTCCAAGATCTGAAGTGGTGTGTTCTTTTTAAACTTCTTCAAGCACTGAAACTGTAAGTATCATAATTGGAGCTCTCATGTTGAAAGTGTTTTGGACTCTGGTTTAGTTGGCAGTTTGCTCACTATCCTTTCGTGGTAATCTGGATATTGGGGGGAGGGTGTGGGGGGGGGTGTTGTGGAAATCCAGAAGGACAGGTTGGCTTCCTGACAGGGTTTTGACGGAAAATTTCCTTAAGTTTATTTGGTTTTACATTTTCAGTCCGGAGGCTTTGCCATAGGCAACCAGCATACAAAGTACCTGTAATGGCAGCTCTGCATTTAGCTGTCAGCACAGTGGTATAATCTGCAAACCTTCAGCTTGCCTTAAAAAAGGGGAAAATGCTGCTTTCATTTAGCTCTTGAAGTGAGGTGTTGTATTTGTGAGATCAACGTAGTAGTAGACATTTCTGGATGATTTTTGTCAGAAAGTACCATTAAGGCTCCAATATCAAGTTTTCAAAAGGTGCCGATTTGGCTGTCTGAGCCACTTTTACAACTGTGGGGCTGGCTGCCTGTGGTCACTCACATCATTCAGAAGAGTCACTCATGAGCTCCATACTGAAACTCACATTCTGGCTTTTTACATCTTTTTACTGTTCCTTTGAGGGGAGTCAGCTGAAGGGGACTCTTCTGCTGTGGAGACCCCTCGTCCTGCTTGGTCTACATTGCATTGCTTCCTACCTGGCATTGAACATGGTGCTAGCAGGTATTGGCAGTAATGGTGCCAGAACCATGGTGCTGCAAGGCTGTGTAATGACAGGGGAAAAAAAAGGTTGCTCTGTGAAAGGCGGTCTGCTGATTTGGGAGGCTAAAAAGGAAAGGTTTTTCTGTAGATGCAGAAGAAACACAGCATTATGAGTCCAGTTGGACAGGAGAAGAGATAGGACTCTTTAGGGACAACAGTAGTAGTCTGTCAAAGGAAAGGCCTAAGAGGGAAGAGGCGCAATGACAATGATGTCTAGTTAATATAGATCAGATTTTATTATGCTGGAGAACCAGATACCCAAATTTGAATCCAGCAGAATTTGGACTTTTAACAGCAATGAGAATGCTAACGTTCTATACTGGTGTAGGAGTTTGACTGTATTTAATTACAATTCTGAGAGCTCTCTAATACATGAAAGAATTCTGTTGTTATGATTTGTCTGAATATTTTTAAAAAAGGGAAAATAATTTGTTTCTCTCACAGCAGAGGCAAATAATGGTTGGTGAAACTAGTTTAAAAATAGGGTGAGGTGTTTGACATGTTCTGCTGTGTGTAATCTAATACACAGTAATGGTGTGCTGCTCAATTTCACCAAATTTTAGCTTCCTGCCTCCAAAAATCTTGAAGTATTTTAAAGTACCTGTATTCTGAGCTCCTGTGGTTTACTGTCTGACATACGAGATCAGGTTATTCTTGGGTCATGTTTTTGAGATTTTCCCTGCAACCATAAGGATAAGAAATATGTATTTACATGAAAGATGAGAATATAGTGTGATTTCTTGACCTCAGGAGTTGGAACTTTAAGAAGGACGTAATGTCTCACATTCCCATGATAGAATATTTAAATATGGAAAAAATAAATTTTGAAGTTAAAAAGTAAAATAAAGTGAAGGAAGGTAAGGGGAATAAAGGACTGAAGTGTCCTGTATATGTTATAAAACATTTCTTCTCTCCTATTGTTGAAGATGATGGATCATTTGGGTTCAAAACTTCTTTCATATTCTGTATTTTTATGTTGCTTAGTTTAGCATATGAAAAAGTCTACTGTGTAGAGATTACAATTGGACATACTCAACTAAAGGGATGTCCTCCAACTTCCGTATCTCTGCAATTTTACTCATTTTGGGGTCAAACACTCAGTGTTTTGCTTTTGAGATGTAATAATCCATTTTTGCACCAGGTTTTCTTGCTGCTTTATTCTTTTCCTGTAGCTAGGTCTTACTCATTTTCTAAAATAAAAGATTTTCTTTTCAAAGTCACCTCTGCTTGCTTAGTCACAGCAGGTTGTTTGATGGATTGGACTGTTACAAATCAAAATTGCTTTTATTCAGCTGTAATATGAAAGAGAGATTATATCCACATCCTGCTCCAGGATTACCCTACTGGACGGGGGTCCATTTCAGGAAGCACTTGTGACATTCCTGAGAGGGAATGACAGTTGGCTTCCCTGTGGGCCAGGAGTGAGAACAAGCAGATTTTGACCGAGTCCCTGGCAGGATCAGGCCATTCAGGCTGAAGGATTGTGCTGTTGAAGGGCTGACTGTAAAACCATGGGCTGTATCCTGGTTAGATTTTAAATTGATGATTTATTTGTGACAAACTTCAGTTAAAGGAGGTGCTGTACCTTTAAGTAGCACATGCCGTCTAACCATCAACAGGCATCTTTTGCAAGTTGCTTTAGCCTGTTTCTCCAATCATGCCTGCCTAAGTCAATAACGCATTGCCAAACCTCCTCGTGCATTAAAGGTTACCGTTTAGCTTGTTCCATGAATCACAGCAGATGCATAACTTGGCAGTGACCATTTCTGTCCCTCCCCTTCTTCGCTTTCTACTAACTACAGCCCCCCAGCTCACTGCTGGCTGAGCCCCCTCCCCCAGCAGGGAGAAGTCATTACATGAAGAGATCAACTTACCAGTTGTCTTCAGAGCAGTGCTGAGAGCAAAGCTCCTGGTCGTACAGTGAGTGCGCTCGAAAGGGGGAGAGGGAGAGAGTCGTACCTACAAGAACTAAGGGCTGTGATCCTGACACACACAAGTGCATCTGCTAGCTGTTAGTACTTGGCAGAGGGTTTTCTCCTCCAGGGTAGCTCTAACTTTGGGTAATAATGTTTGTCAGCTACCTGATACTAACGTTGCTCTGCTTTCAAACAGCAGTGTTAGCAAGACCTGGGGGTGAGGTAAGCAAAGTATAATGTCTTGTCAAAAATTGCTTTGTCAGAGTTGTATTTTCTTCCCATCTATTAAGATGGATTGTGCATTATTTTTATGTTGGTAGATGTTTTAGAATTGTATTGTTTTCTTCATGTGTAAAAAGCTATTGTTTTGGTTTGATTTAGGCTTTTGGGGGGGGGGGGTGGTTTGGGGGGTGTGTTTTTGCCT
>NW_009910615.1:54518-65248 GCF_000696875.1 Nestor notabilis
GGGGGATTGTTTTTTGCCTGGTTTGGGGGGTTGGTTTGGGTTTTGGTTTGTTTTCTTTTTCGGAAGCCTATAGGTACTAAGGGAGAGTAGTTTGAAAGTCAGCTCTTTGGATTTGATACACAATATGCTTTCTGTGAGATGACTGACTTGTGAATTTTTCTTTACTAACACAGAGAAACACGATACTCTCTGCAGCAATAGATGGTAGTGTTCTGTTCAGATTTTCTGCAAGAAAACGTGCATGATTGATTGAAAAAGTTTTTACAAAGGCTATATTTTGGGGATGTGAGCATGTAAAAACTCCACGTTGTGGTACTTTAATAATGTTCTTTTTGTGCAGACATATTTAACTTTTAATATGTGGCAGGGCAGAAAGAACTTGATTTTTTAAAAATGTATGTGGTATCATTAAAGATGAACTTTGTGCATTCTTAACATGAGAAATCTAAAGTAATGGAATAGAACAGCCCTTGTTACACTCTAAAAAGTTGCTGTTTCATTTACAAAGAGCCGTTTCCAGATTTTTGTTCTCATCAGAGTTTTTCATCAAGTTCTTATTTCATGCCAAAGCAGAAAATTGCAGCTACTCATTTCTCATGTAGGAAATAACTCCTCAAGCATAGTACTATTAGATATGAAGTATTCCATCTAATGAAGTTACTAGCAGAAAGCACATTTAATACTCATTTTCCCTTGCTTTAATGCTTTACTCATTGCTCCCTTGAAATGTAATGCATAGTTACGCATTTTAAAGGAATCATTGGACTGGTTTGTTCAATAATATGCCTGCCTTAAGTCAATCTCCTGAAAACAGTGGTTCTTCTTTAGAGCTTTATCTTTTGTTAGCCCTGTCATAAGTTCCTAGTAGCCTAGTAAAGTCCAAAGCAATTACTTTCCCTGATAAAAGAAAGTGGAAGTGAACTGGAAAAAGCATATAGTCCAACAGTGTGTGATTGACACTCTTGGTATCTTGTATGTCTAGATACAAAAGTGTATTTTGCTTTCAGGGTGTTTTAAAAAGAGAAATGGTAACGGTTTTGATTCAAGAAAATGCCTTTTAATGGAATCTTGTGCTGCCTGTGATCTAATTAAAGCAGGGAACAGTTTTCAGCAGAAGCTCAGGGCATTGAAATGGGTTGATGATTAGAGCAACCGGAAGCTGATCATTGCCTTCTAGTTGTCACTGAAATTGTTAACTTCCTGATTGATTGTTATTGAGCTCAGAAAAGGATAGATGGGCTCACCTTGTCCAGGCAGAGGGACCTTAGACTGTGTGGTGGCTCATATGGAAAATATTTCTGTCACCGCTGCATGCACATATGGTCTTCAGAGATCCGTATAAAGAACAAATCTAGAGCAGCAGCAGTGTTACTGCCAATTATGCTCGTTAGCAAGGAAAATAAAAGCAATGCTGTCTTCGTACCTGGAAATGAACTTCTGCAGAGAAAGTGCAATGTGGAATGCTTTAGCATCTGATCCGTATGCCAAATACTTTAAACTGTACTGTTGTTCTTAGCTTTCCTGCTAATACAGCAGGCAGAATATGAAAAATGGCCTGCTACTTTATCAATGAATCTTAATTTGTAGGTTTGAGTAGGTAGTGAGAAATCTTCGCCTTTATTATGTTCATGTGGCTGATATTGAAAATTACATAATAAAATATACACTATGTCTACTATTATTAATATAGTAATTCTTTGTCCTGTATTGTAAGAGACCACCCGATAATCTTGTGCATTTATTTCTCTGCTCCAGCTGCAGAGCCTTGGATACATAAATGTTATTTCTCTATGAATTACTCAGTTAAGTTTTTTCCTGTGGTGGACAGACAGTCAATTGAAGACAGGGAAAATAAGTGAGAAGCCATTTTTAAAAGGAAGCTGTATTGCAGTTTGTGTTCCTTTGAACTGTTCTGTTTACTTTTCTGTATATTTTGACTTATAGGTATGTATTTTTAAAAGTTCTGCTCATAAAAGTGTCAATGTTTAATAGATTATAAATTCAATGGGAAGTTGCTTTTCTTGCCAGCTTGCTCTTTCTGTGTTTTGATGATGCAGAACTTCGATCATTCAAGACACAGAAAATTATAAAAATCCAACTGTTATGTTTTTATGCTTATAATTTTTAAGGAACACCTAACACTTGTTCTAGTGTGTGTTTAATTATGTTGTGCTTTTCATTTGTTGTTAAGGAATGACTTGGCATGAAGTCAGTGAAACTGCATTACATCACTTTTCCATTCAGGAGGGAAATAAGGTTGCATAGTTTTGCAACTTATACCCATTTGCAGTGGCCAAGACCAAAATTTTTCTGTGTGCCTTTTACGAAATAAGCATGACTGTCTTCACAGAATCATAGAATAGTTGGTTTTACTAGATACAGTGGGCTTGAGAAATCTTTGAGCAACTAGAGAGTCTTCTTGAGGAATAACATATCCCTTATTTTCAAGTCTTCGAAGCATATCGTTGCTCTTCACTCACTGTCAAGCAGGTAGCCTTTTAAATACTGTTTTCTTGGTATACTGGATAGATATTTGTGTTTTAAGAAGAGAATTTCACCTTCCTTGAGATGTTAGTTCTTTCAGCTAAATTCTCCTCCCACTGTAGTAGCTTCTTTAATCTTGTGCATGTTGGCCATGAATTGGTACTATCAGTACTGCCTGGACCAGTGAAGCTGTGACTAAAGAATTCTGACTTTTGTTTGCATCGTTTTCTATGAGCATTAAAAAACTTCAGTCTAGCTGTCAAAATGTGTGGACAAGGGGAGCTAAGTCTAGCATGTAACTTAAATTTTGATTTGATCTGTATCTTAATGTGGCAAGAAATCAGAATCTGACTAATCATAAAAATACATTACATGACATAACACAGAATTTTCAACAGGTTTAAGTGAATATGAACTGGTTTGTAAGATTTAAACCTGATTGTTTTCAGTTCTTGAATGGTATTTGTTCAGATAACAGGATGTTTTGCTACAGGTAGTATAGTAAATAATTTAGAGAGGCAAAATTTTTATTGAAATACATGGATACTATTTACCTTTAAGAATATCTGAATACTAGATACTGATGAGCTTTCTTTGTGAAGCAGTAAACATGAAGCATAGAAGATAACTTCCTCAAAAGTTGTTTTAATTTTTTTTTATTCTGTAGTCTGTGTTTGTTTAATCACAGATGTGAAATACTTTGGAATTTGGGCATAAAGAGGGTGAAAATGTCACATCCTACCTACTAAAATGCATAAGGGAGCCTGAGCAACTTCAAGTCTGAATCTTCGTGTGCTACAGAATCTGTTGGTTCTGACCAGTGGCTTCTGGGTTGATATTAGAAACAGTTGTTTCATACAGTGTCCCACGTTGCAAGGCACACACATGCAGAAGACCCTGTTGTTATGAGCTTCCATTCATTTCTGCTTTTGTAGTGGCTGTCTCTGCAAGAAGAAAAGTGAACTTGTCAACGCTTTAAAAGATCATTCAGTTCTGAACAGGTTCAGGTGTCACAATCCCCGCTACACAAATGCAGCCCATTGCAAGAAACTTAAGAACACTTAGAGGTTCAAAGGATATTTAACTGAGAAAACAGCAAAGGAATTAATGACAAACTTTCGAAGATTTGGTTCAGGTATTAATCCAAATTATATGCACTTGCACCTGTAGACGGTTCCTTTTCTGGCCAAATGGAAATATACTGGTAAGTTAAAATGGATACTTTTGACACTATCTTCGTAGGTAAACTGATTTGATTCATGCCTAAAAATACGTAGATAGATTGTTTTGGTTTTAGAGGAGGTTAAAGAGAGTCTCTATTAGACCTGAACCATTTCTCCCATTCCTAGTCATTATTTTTCCTTCATTGTTAAAGATTTGTAATCCATATTGTAAGCTTGAAGTTGTGACTTTGCTTCTAAAACTTTGCATGTGGGCATATACCCATGCACGTATATACACAGAATGAATTCTGTGTTCTACTGGGCTGTGGAAGAAAAACATCAACAGAGCATTTTAAAAAACATCTTCAGGATACGTGAAATTCTTTCCTGCCTGCCCCTTCACTTTCTGAGGTTGGCTGAGGAGCACAGCTCATCCCAGCATTGACTTGTTTCTGTGTGTACAGTGGGAATGGAGCTCCCTTGTTGATCGTAGAAATAGACTGCTTACGCAAGAGGGAAAAAACCCGGGTACATTGCTGTGGAAGCACAGTGTGGAGAATGAACATGGCAATGCTTACACTACTTGACTGTTAATGAGCCTCATTTGCTGCATTCAGCCGTGTTGGTGTGGCCTTACTTACTTTTTATCTGTGGATTTTGTTGTCTTCAGTTTTCTTACGATAGTCCTGTGAGGTAGGGGAGTGCTGTTACACAGCTATTACTTACAAATGCCTGGACCACAGAGGTAAAATGTTTCAGAAGCTCAAAACAGTTATCAATAAGAACAGCTTTTAGGTGTGCTTGACACATCAGCTTTTCCAGCACCATAACGGTTTTGTATCCTAGCACTGTCTCAAAGAAACTCTGGCTGGGAAATGAACTAGTTAACTCACATCTGCTCAGTCACCAGGCCACAGTTACTGATACAATTTCTTCAGTTATAGGCAGGGAGCACATGATATGACCCAATAAAACAAGCATTTTAATTTCTGGCTATCATGGGGCTAGCATATAAGAAAACATAATTTCTCCCACTGACATACTGACAAAAATTATTTCTCATCTTTGTACCTGAGTATTCCCATCTGCAAGCCAAGGTTAATAGGGCTTCCATTGAGTCTCCTGAGAAATTGATACGTCACCTTGACTACATTTTCCCATAAAACATCACCCTTAACCCTTCTGTTTATGAAGCATGAGAATATTTGAGAGCCTTTGTGGACTGGTAACTAAGGAGGGATTGAACCATTTATTTATTTAGCATACATAAAAGAAAGTTATTTGGATTTACTTTACAATTACCCTATTCTAAGTTAGAAAAAGCAGATGGTAATTTACATATGGCAGTAATTGCTGACATCACCAGTAGAACATTTGAAAGTGAGACATACCGTAGTTGAAAAATAATCCTGTCAAGTAAATATCCACAGACATGGCCAAATTATAAGAATATGCTCTGTATTGCTGTTGCTGTAAGTACTACAGAACAGGTTTGTTTGGCATTCTTGCCTCTCTCTCCCTAGCCTTTATTGTCTGTCTCAAGCACAGTATTAGTAACACAACCCTATTTTGCTTTTAAAACTTTGATGTAAACTTGGTGTAGTACATGTTCTGTTTAAAGTTAATTACATTCTAGCAAACGCCTTAAAATGTATTCTTTCAACCTTTGCGATTAGGCGGAATAAATGTTCTTCCAATTTTCTTCTCAAGATTTCTGTAGGGCTTTTAGTTCTTCCTATACTGTGTATCCTTGCCTATTCTTGTGGGAAAGGCGGGACTGGAATATTAGCAGAGCGGTGTGTACTGGCAGAAGCCTGTAAGGATACCTCCCTAATAGCTCTCGGATCATAGGCCTGGATCCAAAGCCTTTTGACTTTGGGCTCTGGTTCAGGCTATGCTGACCTTCTTGTTCCATACTCTAAACATCTAAAAGACAGATTGAGGACTGCAGTAATTCCCACAGTAATTACAGTATCATGCTCAGTCCTACTGTAGTTAAGCTAAATTCATTAAGCCATTGCCAAATAAATGGGTGCGTGTGATGGATGAGCTAATTTGTTTCTTAGACATGGTTCATAGACCATTTTCTGGAAAGCTGTCTGAGAAATTTGTTGGATTACTTATGAGATAGACATATGTTCTAATACTGTGAATTTTACACCTGGAAATACTATTTTACCTATAAACTAAGAGTTCACAGAATACTTTTATTGTATTTCATTATCAGTATCAAGTCTCTTGCTTCCTTTTTTTTTTTTTAAGGAATAATTCACTTCCAATTGAATGCTAACAAATGTATTTTTATCACTGTAATGTAAATGTTTTTTCTTCTGGCACAGCAACTTTAGATTGAATTTCTTAGAATTTTAATAGTTGTTCCAAACATGCTGAGTGTATAAATAGAGCAGTGAATTTAGGAGGTGGGTACTTTATGCTAGGTAGTATTGAAAAGTATTCACAAACAGCAGAAAAGGGGGGAATACAGTCTAGTAAGGAAAACAAGTCTGTAGTTGTTTTATAAATCATAACAATCATTGTACAAATAGGTCTTTCTTCTAAAGAAGACTTCTTTAGTTTTTCTATCTCTTTACGGTAATGTTATAAGGCTCTGACTTTTTTTAAGTGCTCTGATGTATAATAGGGCACAGGAATGTGTTTCCAAGGCTCATAAAATCTTTAATTAAAAGAATGGAAATTCTTGTAAACTCCTGGTGGTTGCTTTTAAGTAATATCACTTCTTAAAACACTTCCCCCCCACCCCCTAGTGTGTGAGATTATCTTTCATTTTATGTACAGCTCTGTTAGGTTCTGCATGGGGATGATGTACACACTGTAAGGAAACTACTTGATTAATAGAATTATGTGGCCTCTTGCGAGCAGGGCCATTCTGGAAATAAGAACCTGGCACACAAAAGAGGCTGTGCTAAGTAACTGAACAAACGCCCTGCTGTTAAAGTCAAGACTGCAATTTTGCTACAAGCTGTCCTGCAGGTATACTGTTATAGATGGATTACTAGCAGTGCTCTGTGGCTCAGAGCCTGCAAGTCAAGAGTTGGAAAGAATTATGGAGCGATCAGGAACATGAAACAAATTTTCACTGAGTGGTTAAAAGCCAGTGGATAGAAGGGGACTGGTATGTGTGACACTTATCCCTGTCCTTACTTGATCTGTAGCTTTCTTGATTGTTCCTTCCATATCACTCACTATTGATTGCTGCCAAAAGGACAGCAGCAGGGATCAAACATCATCCTCTGTTGTGTTTAAGGACCCAAAGGCACGAACACAGCAATTATATCACTGACAGCAGCTACATTGCTTCTCTTTAAAGACCCCATCTAAATGAGACACATGAAAGTGGAGCATGAGAGAGTACTAAATTAAAGGTTTGCCTGTGTATGTCATTGCCTGAAGCTGTCGATCTGTTTCTTCATGGGTTACAGGTATTATTTTCCCAGTGTGTGGGTTGTGAGGAAGGTTTTATCAAGAGACACAAGTTTTTGCAAATTTCCACTCCCACCTATTTGGCAGACACAGGAGAGTGAGGTGAATTAGGAGTCAATAAATTAATCCTTCCAACCATAACTGCTTTTTGACTGCAGCATAATGTTTGCTTCCATTTTTCATGAGATTTTTTACAAAAATGTCATGGTGGTGGAAATAAATCTTTTAACATGTTTTGACTTAAAGGAAAAATAATTTTCTTGTTAAAATATGTTGTTAGAAACAACTTTAATTGAAAATCTAATAGGTTGGGGGTTTTTTAAACTGATTTTGAAAATATGTAAGTCAGGTAAAGGATAACATAGCAGTTGAAAGCTTTAAAACAATATGCTTCCGTGCTCCTTGGAAGTTAAAATTATAGAAGCAATGGTAAAAACATGTGTAAATGCTGCATTTTAATCCCAAAGAGTTAATAGATTTACCATAAGAAATTACCTCCTCTAAGGAAAGATCTCTTCTTTCTCCTAATGTAATAATTCTAGTATACTTTTGAAATGAGTTTTAAGTTACTGCTGCAGAGACAACAAAAACACATTTGATAACATTCAGTGTATGGAGGGTATGTTACCATCTGTACATGAATAGAGCGTTTGAAACATGTGCTGGACCCTTGCTTGTAAGTACTTGAAAACTGAGATTTATTTAGTGCTTGAATGAGCAGGTGATAGTGAAGTATTCTAGCCAGGGGCACCAACTGTTTTGATGTTAGCTGTGAGCCAATACCCTCTAGAAAAGCACAAGGACACAGAATAACTATATAAATTACTTTTCTTATTTCCTCATTAAATGAAACATTCTCTGTGAAATGGTAGAATTATGTCTGAGCCACTCTATTGAACTGAAAACAATTTTTTAAAGTATTTGCATATGTATTTTGAAACTGAGAAGCTCAGACACAAATTTCCTTGGTACTGTGGAGGAAGTGACAGGGGCGTAGTAGCCCCATGTCATTAAGGATAAACACACACATATATTGCTCATGACATGAGACGATTAGAACATAATTTGCTCTATGGCTGCATCTCATCCTTTTGAATTTTTCAGGTAGTCAGGTGATTGAATAGTTAACTTTGAAATACTAAACAATGTTATCCACAGGCTCCCCGATAGATCATACACCAAATGCTTGTAACGTGTTACATTCATTGAGATGATCAGTTATGGGTGATTTGATGGCAGAGGGAGCAACAGTGTGTTGCCAAAGAAACCAGTAATTAAGAATAATCAACATAAACATATTTCTTCAGCTGTTTTATTATGGTTCAGGAAGTTAACAAAGCTAAAGCAAAGCAAAATGATTAGCAACTCCGCTATCAGACCATTCTGATAGCGGAAGTAAGAAATACCTAATGCATCCAGCTGTCTTAATGTGGCTCATCAGAGACTGTGTCCTGCCTTTTCTTTCTGAATGACCACCACTTCTTATTGCCAGACATGAGTAAGAAGTACCAGGAGTAACAACTGTTGTCATGATGCTGTATTTGTAATGCTAGGAATCATTTTCTAATCACATAAAAATGGTTCGTAATGAAGTAAAGCCATGCTTAGGATTCAAATAAAGGTAAATCATCATCATAAGTTATTCAGAAGAAATCAGAAAGATTAGTAGTTTTATTTTTAGATGTACTAACTTCTCTATAGCTGTGTCAATTCCAAGAGGCTTTAAAGAACCTTAGTCTCAGTGAGAATTGGGCCAGGAATCTATCTGTGTTCTAACTCCTAAGAAACTACCAAAATGTCACACTATTTTAAAGGTGATAATAAATGCTATTTAATAAGCGTGGGTTTTTTCTGTCCATCATTTTCACTTTTGTAGTGGATACCTGGAGTCACTAGTCTAACGTTAATTTTGTCATTTTCTTACTACAGTGGATTCTTTGTGGGGGAAAATGACCTGGTTTAATTCTTTTATGATTTTCCCAAAGGCATTTTTAGGAAAGAAGAATCAATAAGTATCTGTTTACAAGATGAGATCCAGGGTACTGAAAATCAGGAGTTACTTGTAAAAATCTAATGCATTTTTCCATGTTGTCAGAAGTCAGTATCATGATGCACAGAAGTCCATTAGTCTTCGGAGAGAATGGCACTTGTAGCTCCAGCCGTATACACGACTGTTCATTTTAAGAATTGATTTGGAGCTGATGAGATCAAAAGTTAACATCTGCAGCTGTTTCCAGCTGCTAAAAACTCATTAAGGAGCTGGTGAGTACGCCGCTAAAGTCTTGGAAGACACGCAGGGACTGAGAGAATGAAGACCTTAGGCCCACTGTAGGAGAGAATCATAAAATCAGCTAGGTTGGAAAAGATCTTTAAGATCATCCAGTCCAACCATTACGCCAGGACCACCACTAAACCATGTCCCTAAGGACCTCATCTACAGTTTTGGAACACTTCCAGGGACGGTGACTCCACCACTGCCCCGGGCAGCCTGTTCCAATGCCTGAGCACCCTCCCTGTGAAGAGATTTTTCCTAATACCCAATCTAAACCTCCCCTGGCACAGCTCAAAGCTGTTACCTCTCATCCTATCGCTTGTTCCCTGGAAGAAGAGACTGACCCCCACCTCACTACAACCTCCTTTCAGGTGCTTGTAAAGAGCAATAAGGTCGCCCCTGAGCCTTTTCTTCTCCAGACTAAGCACCCCTAGTTCCCTCAGCCATTCCTAAATCATCAGACTTGTGCTCCAGACCCTTCACCAGCTTTGTTGCCCTTTGCTGGGCCTGCTCCAGCGCTATTGTGCCCCCTGCTGTCCCTCAAAAAAACACAACCTCACAAACAAAACCCCAAGAAACCAAATACAAATCAAACAAACAAACAAACAAACAAAAAAACCCAACCAAAAAAAGAAAATGGACATTTGCTGTTTGGTTTATGGCTATGAGAATATTAAGCTTCTGTCTCAGATCAGGTGATGTCTAATTAGCACCATTAACACCTTACTCAGTGAACCCTCAAACTGACAGATATGATGAGGTAGTTAATTTTTTTCCAATCTGAAATCATTGCATAATTACCTAATAACTACAGATCTCTAAAATGTCATCTCTTGGGTGCTTCAGAGGATTACAGTGATGACAGGAAAAGGATTGAAAAAAGTCTTCAATACCTTTTGGAAGGGGGAGTGTTTGAGAGGGAGTGGTTCTGTGGTTGGTTTGTGTAGTTGGTTTCTTAACTTTATGATTCAAGACTTCTGGAGTACAAGAGTAAAAATTCAGGAGTGCTACCCAGCTAATGACAATTTCTTTTAGGTACAGTTTGCCTCCCTACAGATTTTGGTTTCACTTTCTATTGTTAATGGTTTTATAGGCAAGCAGGCTGACAGCAGAGACATTTTCTTCAATGCAATAAATACCTGTGGGTTTTTTTCCTCCTATAAAATTTTCTTTGAGGTTGAATCAAAATTTTGCATTTTAATTTACTGACTTCTATAATAACATATTTCTATTTAGAAATCTGTAGATATGTGAGTTGAAAATCAAGTGAAGTCTTCATATTTTTTACACTTGGAAAGGTATCTTCTTTCCTAAGTTTTTCATCATACAGTTGCGTTATTACAGTGCTAAAAGGTGAGAGGTTTCTTTCA
>NW_009910615.1:65279-79412 GCF_000696875.1 Nestor notabilis
CTATAAAGTAAGAGGACCCACAATACCGACAACTTCCTTGGCTGTGTTGTTTGGATAGGATTATTATTTTGATAAGGTATCATATCCTAACATCTATTTCAAAGCAGATTCTTCAAATAAACATAAAAATAACTTGTGGGTCCTAGTGATACCAGTCAGACGGAGCTCTGTGGCTGTTTGTTGGAGGTAAGGTACTATGGAGAGGATTAAATGTAACAATTTTTCATACATGTGTTATGGTTAATAACAAGCACTTTTATAAGTAAGATTCATATGTAAGTCGAAGTCTAATGAAGTGTGAATACTGATAATAGCTATTACATTTGTCACATTAGGTAAGTGTTGTCACATTTTAATCCAAGTTTTTATTACATTCTACTTTGTCACAAGGTATTTGAGTGTATGAATGCAGTTAAGCCCTAAAAGTTGTAGCTACTGCAATGACATTTAGGTAGGCCTATAAAATTTTCTCAGCTAATTTATGTAAGAAATTTCATACTTACTTGTTCCGAACAGATCATTTAGCTGGAGTTTTTCTGTTGCCTATGGGGATGTTTACATAGAGGTACACTTCCCTGGTGTATCTCTCCCTTTTCTGCTTTTAACTTTGCATATAAATTATGAACTTCCGAGTTTGAAGCTGTTTAAACCACAAAGAAATAATATAACTGTAACTGTGATACACAGTTGTTCTTGAAATGAGTAATGGCTGCTTTGCTGTGTAAAAAGCTATCAACATGAGTAACAATGTATTTATATTTACCTATAAATGCAAACATTGAGTGTACTTGTGGTCTCTTTTTATCTTACCAGAACATACCATTTTAAAAATAATTCCTGAATCAGGCAAAAAAGCAGTTTTTCACTCACTCTTCTATGAGTTGTTACTGACAAAGTATCCTTGTTATGCTGTTGGTATTCATTGTCTCCCTGAGACCAGTGGACACAACTACTCATTTTAATTTGCATTTTATAGCATCTTTTGGATAGAAAATGTAATGTGATATTGCTTCTTGATGAAGTATACACAATTTGTAATGGATTACAACCTTCTTGTGTATCAGCGTAGGCCACATAAAGCCCAAACTATAGACCATAGGTTAGAGTCACATCAACAGTTGTAGAATATTGTCAGATGCATGAACAAATTGCTTTAGGAATTGGGTGGCTCAGTTACTCTTGGTTTTTTCTTTTATTTTCCTTTTTACATGTGTCCTGTGCATTTGTTGAACTTTTTCAGGTACAATACAAACTGAGAAGTGCTGATATGATGCTAATGCAGCTACAGACACTACCAGAGGTTTTCTACCTCTTAAGGCAAGCATAGGCAAGGCAAGAAATGTATGGCAGAAGATGGACGAGTCAATGGGAAGTTTTAACATCTGACCAGTTTTAAACACATTAAACCCTTCAGTGTCTTACCTATAGATTTGGGACAGGAATCATTATCTTTGGTAACGGGAGATTATGTAGAAGAAAAGTGATCCTACTAGTACTTCCAGTCAGAAAAAGTTGACAATGTAAACCCATCTTACTTCTGCTAGAGAATCCATACAGAAACCTTTATCTGTTCTGAACATCACAACCTCTGAAAAATTTATTGGAAAGATTTGGCTAACTAGGCAATAGAGGACCCATATGGGAGTGACCCCTTGCATCACCATCAGCCTGTACCATCAAAACTGAAGCAGCCACAGAATTTAATGGCATTGCTAGGTAGAAACTAAAGTTTGCAAAATGGTTCTGATGACATTCCAAATCAGAAAAAAACCAACCCTACATCAGAAGCTTCTGCCTCTTCTATTAGTTGCTGTTGTAGAACAGTTTCCAAAAGTACTCCAAGTTTTAAATTAAAAAAATGCAAAAGTCCTTACAGAGATGTTCACGACCTTATGTATTTCCTGTGAAATTGCCAAATGTTCTGACCATCCAAGTTTTGTAGATTTATTTCCAAAGAAAAGGCATATTCCTACATGTAACTACTTATATCAGAACCTTCAAGAACAGAAAGGAAAAAAAAGGGAACAAAGATTGAAGCTGTCAGGTTTAGAAGAAAGATCGTAGGGTAAGATGACCTGCAGCAGAAAGTTGGACATGCTTACCCACATGGACAATTCTAATCTTATATTCCAGTATGACTATTAATGCTTCTAGTTTCTGTCTAGACAAAACAGTAAAAATACTTAAAAGTGAAAAGTACTGGGGATAGAGTTTGGTTACGTTTTTTAGAGCTTCGAGGACATAGTTATAGTTTATAATCAAGTTCTAGTTTATAGTCAGAAATCAAACTAAAGGTTTCTTAGGTAGTCTTTCGTGGTAAACTCTCGTTCATGAGAATGACAGGTTGCTTTACCTGGTTGACCTTACTTGTTTCCTCTGTGAAGTAGTGATACCAGTGAATTGTTAGGTGCTGGACTGCCTATGAAAGTGGTTTGTCGTGACATTCTGAAAACTATCCCCATTTTCAAGCCCCACCTGCCACTCACTTCTGTAACGTTCTATTTACTTTGTGAAACTTACCTTCATCTGGGAATCCTGAGGTAAAATGAGGGAGTCCCAAGCCACAGAACAGCATGGAAGTGTCCACAAATGGTCTTAAAAATTGCTGGTGTCACTAATCCCTTATTAGATATAATGAGGCCTTAAAATTTCTTTTTGAATTGCCTTCATTAACCTGTGTCCTGTGTAACTTGGAGAGGCAGATTTTAAATGTCTTTGTTAACATAGCAAGAGAGGTTATTAGAGGTTAATCCCTGAAGCATGACATTTTTTTATGCGGCTATAAATTTATTTGTGTACGTTAAAAATACAAATGGTTGAAAGTTCAGCCCTTACAGTCTGTCTGGAGCTTAACTCAATGCACAGTTATGGCAGATTTCCAGACAGTGGTTGTGCCAGGCTACAGAGTTGGTTTCCCTGCAGTGGTGAAGCTGAAACTATCTGACTCCACATACTTGAAGCCAGTTTACTGTTGAATTGGCAGCAGTTGCGGTCAGGCTTCAGTTGTAAGAAAATGCTTTATTACTTCCAAGTTTCCCTTTCAGTGAAGAACACTTACAAGACCATAAAACTGTCTTGTGTCTTTCTAAGATCTATCATGGCAACCTGGTAGAACAGCATGTATTTTTCATCTAAAGAGTTAGGGGCTTCCAGTTATATAGAAGACAAAAGTAGTAATACTCATTTGTCCCCTGACTTGTTTCCTTTCGCTGTAAGCTTTGTCCCTTCTGAAATGCACTGGTCTGTGTCAACAGTGTGGAGAGTTCAGTTCCTGTACTGGTTTTAAAACAGGTGGAGGCATAACTGATGGAAATAGCTGCTGCAGCATAGTTCAGCGCTCTTGCCAAAAAGAAAAGTGCCACAGAGGTTTAAACCCAGTCTCTGTGTAAAGTGGCACAATTTGATACCCTCTTCCCATCTTAACCTCCCACATAAAACCCATTCTCACTGTCTCTGTGTGTGATAACTATGCATGCTAATCCATTTTTAGGACCATCAGACTTTACAAATTATCTGGGTTTTGTGTGCCTTTGCCCAGATTTTTTTTGGCAAGTGAGCAGTGGCATCATAACAACTTATCGCATATGGCTTCCTTCCCAAATTGAAAGGTAGTGTATTTGTTAGGTTCTTTCAGATAAACTTGAGAGAATCCCTTCGTTTCTGTTACTTGAAATATTAAGGATACAAAGAAGACAGATTTCTGTTTACTGAAAACAACTTATGTGAGGAAGATGAGAATCTATGTCTGTATTACAGATCTGAGCTTTTCTGGAAATACTATATTGCATCCTGTTGCATCTGTTTAGCCCCACCCTCCCACCCCCCAAGTATAATTAGTTTAGATTTTGATAGAAGAATTTGATTTGGATGGGAACCTGGAGTTCTTCCCTTCCTGCAAGTCACGAAGGACTCATAGTAGGACTAGCGTGGGAAGTGAAGGCAATCAGGTGGTAGCCCTGTGCCCTGAGGCTTTGGAAGCAAGAGAAAACTCACTGATCATGAGAGAGGATTTTGGTGCAGGCAAATCTTCCATTAATGTAACTTTTTGATATTTGGAATGCAGGCTTGTATAGCTCTCCCCTGCAACAAATCCTTCTTGTCTTCTATAGACTTCTCTTGCTGAAGTCCATCAACGACTTCTGTACTACGTGATAGTGTCCCATAGTACTATTACGAACCCAGATGGAAGGAGGTCTGCTGGGGAGGAACAAAAGTATAAATAAATTGTTAAAAAGATTATTTAAGTTTTTAGGCCTTAAACATTACAGAGAGACCTTTAAAAAAGCAATATTGTTTCTGGAATGGTAATTTCAGGTAGCATATCCAACTGGTTTACATGCAGAGCAGAAGAGTCAGGCTTAAAAAATATCAAAAGGCAAAACTCAAGGTATTAGATTTTTGAATAGTTGATATGTAATGAAGTCTTACCAAGGTTTCATGCTCAAAGTGAGCAAAAAAAGTTCAGGTATTTAATTTATCAGAAGTTGAGTTTTCTGAGGTTTGAAAACCTATTTAGGAATTTGAATCTAAACTTTAAAGCAGCTTAAAAGCAGGAAAGGGAAACATGCAAAAGTAAATTAAAAATGAAGCATGATACTTAAAATGTAGTTCTGTGGAATACTGAAGGTTGGCTAAAATTGATGTAATTGAATTTATGCTTCATTGTAAAGCTTTTAATTGTCACACTTCAGTTTGGACCAGTTTTCACTCTTAAACTGTATTAAAGTCCCCACATCTGTTTTCTCACAGTACTGATGGTGTTTAGGGCTGTCCAAATCTGAGAACATACACTAATTCACACAGAGTGCACGTACACATGTGTCAGAAACAATATACTTATAAAGGGAAGCGTAAGCATGCTAAGATGCCTTGGAGACCCGTAATGGATATGTCACAACTGTGATATTCTAGTTATTAAGTATGTTTTGTTTTCTTTGAAGCATTTCTCTGATCCAAAATTGTTCTGTATCTCAGATACTCTCCACAGTTTTCTAGTGGGGCTATGAGGCATACTGTACTGTAGTATCCCTAGGTTACAACAGAACACAGATAAGATGAGGTACACGGCTTTAAGCAGAGCTTCCCACTCATGAAATACACAGCTCTAAGCAGAGCTGCATGTTCAAGGAATCATTGCCTGCCTTTTTTAGAGGAGTTTTTGTTTTAGGTCACAGTTCCTTTTTTCATGATTGCTAAGTAAGAAGTTGTACTGAAAAACTGTTAACTGCACACAGAATTAATGTCCTTGTGATCCCTTAACTCTATCAATAGTCATACAAACCTTTCTCCATTGCTTTAATCATATGCATTCTACAACATAATGCTAGTAATATGAAATTATCAAGATGCTAATTTGTATATTGTAAAGTAATTTATGATTTTTGTGGCTGGAAACATGAGCTACTTACATGCATGACTTTCACTAACATTCTCCTTAGCTTACAGAGCCACGTATGTTCTGAGCCAAACCCAGCAGTTCCTACCCAGGCAAAACTCCCACTGACTTCACTGACTTCAGTGGGAGTTTTGCCTAAGTAAAGACTGAAGGATTTGGATCACCAAGCTTAGAACATAGAGTTTTCTATAACCTTGGGCTGAATTGCACAGAAGACAGTGGGTGTTTGAAGGAAAAAGGAAATACACTTTTTTCTACAATAATTTCAGCCCTCTCAGTGCTGAAGTTAAAAGCATTCCTTTTGAGAAAGCCTGGCTTCTAAACTCTGCCAGTGTCTGGGGGTGGGGATGTTAAGAATTACACTTGGAATTCTTTGTACTTTAATGCCAAGTTTAAGGAGATACTCTTCAATGAATTACAGTAAGTATTAGTATGGTCGGTGTTTTTGTCATGTGGTAACAGAATGGATGTTCTGTGAAATATAACAGTATACTTGCCTTCTCTTGCTCTAAGTTTGAAACAAAGACTGGCAGATATCCCACAAATATGAAGACCCTGAACCAATTCCAGGAAACTTTTGTTTATTTAGTCAATACAATAAATACGCAAAAAGTCCATCTTACAGTTATTTGCTGCTTACAACTTCTTTTAAAAGCTTGTCCAGTAAAATGGAGTTAGAACAGTTTTCCTCATCACAGTGTTTACTGCCCAGGTACCAAGATGAGTATGTATTTGTTTACATAGCAGTGCAAAATAAGCTTTAAATATTAACAAATCAGAATCTTGGTGGTTTACAACCACTTTTTCCTTGTGCCTGTCTCTAAGCAAAATGCAAGATGTTGGAGATGCAAGTCTGGAGTGCTTCTATAGGAAAAACGTAGCAGTAGCATCTTCCTAGCTATTTGTAAAATGGAACTGGTAAGTTCATTACTTCAGTACTGAACAGTAGCTTCATTGCTGAACAGGGTGTGAGGCCTGGAATTTGTCATGTGAAATTAGTTGTGCTTTTGTGCTTGTAGAGGTTGGGTATGTCATAAATGTGGCCAGTTAAAATGTTACTGTGGGCCAGCGTGGTGGTTGATAGGAATTGTGCAGGAGTGTTTACTTTTCTAGGAGCATTTTATCCGCTCTCTTTGGTGGTGGTTAGATTAGGTACCACAGTAACTCTGATCCGTGGTGTTCTGCATAGCGCTGGAGAACGTAGAGGAATGTGGGAACAGAAGAGGGAAACATTGATGAGACCTCATGCTGAACCCTGGCATCTTGAAACCCTGCCTCTGGATATAAATCCTGCGGTGTATCCTGTGGCCAAAGCTAGGAGGAAGGGAAGTCTGCCAGGGAGGTCTGGAGCCACGCAGGACTTTAGGGAGGGGATAGAAGGGCTGGTTCCTAAACCATGATAGTTTATTCAGGCCTACAGATTTCATAGTCCCTTTTAAACAGTGTATGTCAACCCCAACTCCTTGTTAATGTTAGGCAGTCTTTGAAGATTTTGTGTTAGAACTTCAAAGTGCTGCTAATTTTGCTCTAGGGTAGAGAGTAGAATATTTAGGCTCTTTCTTAATTCTAGCATCGGGTTTCTAAAACACTACATGATATGACTTTTCTTTATGCTGAGACTGTATGTGTTGTATCCACAATAATAGAATTTATTCTTTTGGAAACTGATCATCACATATGGGCAAACAGATTTACGTCCTGGTTTCTTTGAATTCTAATCTGTGCACAGAGATTTTTAATAAATAGATAGCAGGAAGCATCATGTAGTGACTTTTTTACAGCTTCATGTGAAATGGTGGTTGCAGTCTGGAATAAATTCTTCAGAAAGAAAATATTTTAAAAGTAATATGGTAAGTACATAGTAGGCCAACTTCTGTGGTCTTCATATCCTGATCCTACATTTTGCACGTTTGTGCTCCTTGTATAAACTCCTTGAATTTCCTGGTTGTTGATCTTGCTCAGTGTAGTGGATGAGCAGAGAATTACTTTTCCTCCTCTCCTGTTAACTGTGTTGCATATCTATTTGGTCTTACACTACAGAGCACAAAGTGGTGGAATCTCTTGCCTCTGCTTCATGTAAGTTTGCACTTTAAGTGGTTTGTTCAGCATTGACATTGGATTGTGGAATCTTCTTTTCTAGTGTGCTGTCTTTGTAGTCTGACAGGTACAGCGATCTGTACTACCACATAGCTCACCCTCGCTTCTTGAGCAGGAGGGACATTGGCAAAAACCCATCTGGACTGATCCTGCAAAAGTCTGGGAATTTTAAGACTGTCAGGCAGAATTTTCCAATGAAGGATAAATAGCTCACATTGTAACTGTCATTACCAGAAGCACTGCTGTGTTTTATCAATGTGAAAAAACATGAAAATTGAAGAAATTTTTAGTTTCATGTAATTACCCCTACTAGCAGTGATTGTGTTATGTTTGAGTTGTCACATGTACACCAGTAATATGTTTCCAGTTATTTATAACCTATGCAATGAAAAGCTGGATTGCAGAATAGTGAAATGTAACTTAAATGCCTGATTATATATCCATAAAGAAGGAAAGTATCAGGCCAAGCACATCAGTCAGTCAGTAAGTAGAAAGTCAAATATTTCTGCTTTTTGACAAAAATGATATTTGGGAATAGGTGTTAACTATTCAGGAAGCAAAGATTAATACTCAGTGATGCTTGGTGAACCAAGCAAAATAAATAGGACTTGCAGTCATTCTCCAGACTTGAGAGGGTAGGTCTTGGAAAACTATCTGTTAATCCATAGCCTTGAACTTAAGGTTCTTACACTGTCAGCTCGTTGTGAAACAGTAAGTGTTGTAAATGAGTCCTGATTATAACTTTTACATAAGCATTTTTCAGTGTGACTCATTTGTTGCCAAGTGGCACTGGTTGTAAAGGATTGTAAGTCTTCATGAGGATATTTACCCTAGCTTTCTTCATTTTAAAGTTCAAGCAGCTGTGCAGTGTATAAATGTTGAGTGTTCTGGAACCATTCACTCATGAGTTGAGTTCCTATCTCCTGCTTTTTAGAAGTCAAGTGTAAAGTGCTTACCTATGGCAACCAGGTGTAAAATTTGACAGAGGCTGGAAGATCATTCCATGCTGCTTCATGAATAGCTGATGAAGGCTGTCCTGCATGTGAACCATTTATCCCATTTTTTTCCTCTTATTCCTTTCTTTCACTAAGGCAGAGATTGAAAGGCTTACGGATAACAAAGGCAATTTCTTCAGTAGACTCTTGCACAACAATACCTCCTTTAGTCAGGATTAAGCCATGGAATCCACTTGCTCCATTTTCTTTGTCTTTAAAGTTTCAGCAGATACTAAGTGTCCAGTCACAGTAAAGGGAGCTCAGATTTGCAGGTCAAGTACTTCAATTGCTGTAAAGGATTTAATCACACCAGAGTTAACCAAACATTAAGCTAGTGTCATTCATTTAGTCGTTAAAGATGCTGGAAATTGTAGATGGTCTCATTAAGTTCTTTTTAACTGTTCTTTTGTAGCCAATCTCAACAACTTTTATATTAGAGCAGACTTCATTTTTTTTTACATGACAATAAACAGTATATATCCTAAAAGAGATTTGTTAAGTTGTGCTGCATTTTTAGGAAGCTGCAGCAACTTTGAGATGTGTATTCTAGAAAACTAAAGTAGGTGCTGGAATCGTGGAATCAGCTAGGTTGGAAAAGACCTTTAAGATCATCCAGTCCAACCTTTACCTCAGGACTGCCAAGACTGTTAAACCTCTGAGGGCCTCATCTACACGGTTTTGGAACACTTCCAGGGACCGTGACTCCACCACTGCCCTGGGCAGCCTGTTCCAATGCCTGAGCACCCTCTCTGTGAAGAGATTTTTCCTTATATCCAGTCTAAACCTCTCCTGGCACAGCATGAGGCCGTTACCTCTTGTCCTGTCACTTGTTCCTTGGGAGAAGAGACCAGCCCCCTCCTGGCTCCATCCTCCTTTCAGGTAGTTGTAGAGAGAAATAAGGTCCCCCTGAGCCTTTTCTTCTCCAGACTAAACAACCCCAGTTCCTTCAGCCGTTCCTCGTTATGAGGTAAGCAAAATTGTCATGATGTACGGTATTCTATCTTGGCTTTACTAAGGATTCAGCAGGTAGCAGAAGTTTAAATGTATTTAAGAGTTTTGTTATTCAAAAATAGTTGGTCTTCTGCTTGTTAAGCATGATCAGAAGGTAGGTTGGTTTTGTGTACTATGCCAGTTCCACTAACATCATACACTGAAAATTAACTATGCAGAAGCACGATAGATTTATTGTAGTTTTCATTTGTTTGTCAGTTTTGGCATTTCTTAGCAAATCCTGCCAAAAATGGTGAATTTGGAAAGAGAATCATCACAGCATAGTAGCATTATGCAGCATACTTTTAATTATTTTACGTTGCTTAACTAGTTTCCTGGCTACAGTAGATTTCATTAGAACAACACTGTACTATCTGTCTTTTATTACAATGCTGGAGTTTCATCTGATCTGAACTATCAGGCAATATTTTCATCTATTGTATTTAATTTGCCAATTATATGGATTGAAATGTGGAGGTAAGCAACACAAATGCAGCCTGTAAAGATCCTGTGGAAACGCATTTATTCTTCTCCAGTGAGTTGTTTATATTGCATGACTGCAGGCACATGCTGGCTCATAACGGGTATGATTAGGATAATGATTTTCAGCAAATTCATGCTGGCTTGTTGATGGCAATCTATATAGCCCTTCAGCTGTTACTGTTTAATAAGTAGATATTGCACAATTTATTACTGCTTCCTGAGTCTTCTAAGGACTAGTGAGCGTGTCATCCTGGGACTTTCTGGTTCCAATCTTACATAAAGTAACTGCTTAGAAACTGTTCCTGTGGGCTGTGAATCTTGTAGTAGGAGTAAAGAGCAAGATTGTATGGAACTGTAGTTTTTAATGCTTTGAAAGCATTAGTAACATTTTACTATCTATTTTTTAATTTTTTTATTATCACCTACCTGATTTAGGACAGTTTTAGAACTTGTGAAGGAATTGGGCTTAGTTTTCTGATTGACTTTCAGTTGATTTCTGAGGACAGCTGTTTACTTTCTTTGTATGGCGGTGTGTTTTTATTGTTGAATTCATTTTTCCTCCTCTTTTTTTCTTCCTTTGTGCCAGTATTTTATTTCATCCCTAGTTTGTTCTGGGTTTTTTAATACTTTGTTGTTTTCTTGCAGGCATTCTTGAAATGACATATGCTTCATGTATCATTAGATGCGTAGAAAACCTTCCTTTTTCAGTCACGCTGCTGCTTTGTGCACATGCAATCCATTTACTGTGTAATGCAGCTGGTGAAACAGTGAGCATGGTGAGCTGTGAATGGTTCTGCATGCAGACTATCATGCTGGTAGCCCACTAACAGAAGTTTTGTTCCTTCCACTAACTCTTGCAGAGACCTTCTGGGAAATACCTACTATGGTTAGAGAGTTCTCTCTGTGTACGCAAGCTTCTTGCATTGCCTGTAACACAGCCTGAAAGCTGTGTTTCTTGAATATTTACACAGGTATGAATGCAGAAAACAGATGCTTGCATGAGTGTTGGCAAATTTGATCGGATATTGGTTCAGTATAACAGCAAATACAGCTGCCAGAATCCTGCACTCTGGACTATTTTATGAATTTGTTCCAGGTGGAAATTCACCTCTCTTCCTTCTCTCTTTCCTCGGATAGGAAACAAACAGTATGTTCTCTTGGCTGGTTCTTCCCTTGCTTGCCATTGGTATTTTGTTGGCTGTTTTCATATATCTTTTGGCTGTCTCTCTAATTGGAAGGACCTAAGTTTGCCAGAATTTTTTTGGCACTGTACTACCTGCTTTTGCAGTTACTTGTTTTGTACTACTTTCTGCTAGGGAAAAAAACAGAGGTGTGGGGTTGGGGTTTTTTGTTTTGGTTTGGGTTCTTTTTCAGGGATGAGTGTGTTATTCCCACTTCCTAGAGGCCTTAACCTCAGAGAAAGCTTTTTGTAGGTTTTTGGATGGTTTTATATATCAAAAGTCTCTTTGTTCTACATACCTGGTAGTCTTGTGTCTCTATAGTTGGCCAGTGATTATATTGTGGTGGGCATTAGAGTAGATGTTTAGGAAAATCATAGTTAAATAGCATTTATGAGGAATTGAATACTGTTTCAAATTCAGAGAGAAGTTGATCAAGATACAGCTACTAAATTCTCCTGTCAATTGTAAGTGCCATAAAAGCTTAGATGAGTAGTTGTGCTGAAAATGGGTTTTAATTCTATTTTCATGAATAGCATAAAAATGGTTCCAGAGTTTTTAAGCTGTGGCCTTCTAGAAGCAGAGCAAGGAGAACAGTCTTGGACAGGAGAACGGTTGTCTGGGGTGTCTGGCTGGCTGTCAGAGAATTTGTGCTGTTCATATTGTGATGGACATTTATATTTACATTGGGCAGTTGGAATTGCTATACCAACCTTAATGTTAGTCAGAGTGCCTGCTGGTTGTGTAGGACCAGTGCAATAAATCACAGTCCGAAGGGACTGGGAAATTTAGCTAGATGGTACAAACATCTCATTAGCTGTTGCTGAATAATGTTATGGAGAAGTGATGCACCTTTTCCAGTGTGTGCCTGATTGAGAGATGTTTTTTTCAATAAATGAAGTAGTAGAATTACTGTTGAGTTCAGTACCCAGACAATGTATTTAGAAGGCTAAGTACAACAAGTGTTTTATCGTCCCCCTTCACCCATTATGAATAAACAGATACTTGAGTGATAGAGACAAAAGACTGGAGAAAAGCCTGTAGGATCGAACAAGGAAATTCTTCACAGCAGCTAGCAAAGTAATGTTTTGGTTTTCAAGTCACAGTAGATAGAATAGAGCCAAGTGCAAGAAATCAACAGTTTTCTATTTGAAAAGCACTCACTGACAGAGTAATAATTTCTTTAAGTGGCAGAATTAAAGAGAAGAAAATCCTTAGTTTAGGGCCAGAGAAAAAATTATCTTTTTTTCCAGCAAAAACCAAAGTGTGGATCTGCCTTGGATAGAAATGTGGTGTTACTTCGGCTTCCTAAAGTCTAGTTTATCAAGTGCTTGAAGAACAGAGAGTAAGCCTAAAGAGTAAGAGCTTTGAAAGAGTTGTTTTTGTGATTTTGCTGGGGATCAAGAATGGTCAGACTACACGGTTAATAACTGTCATGTCTTGGCACAAACAACGTGTAATAAATAAATTACATCAGTCAGTTCACTGGTAGTTCGAGTGAGAGATTTTGAAATGTCTAAAATATGATTGAAACTGAGCTTGTGTGCAATTGGTGCCATACAGTGAGTGAGTGAGAGTATTACATGATCCCTGAGGCCAAGCTCATTTACTTACAGATGGATTGCACATTCTAAGAACGGAAGTGCTGAGACAAAGATGCATGTGCTTTGCTGTTAGCATGACGGATATAATAGATTCTAGTTTTTAGTGTAGAGGTTGGGCTAGGAAAATAACTTCCCATAGTTGAATATGAAATTCTTGAAAGAAAAGCTCAGTTCTTGCTGCAGCACATCAGTGCCAGACAATCCCCTTTCTTTTGGCATGACAGCAATGCAGATAGAGGTGCTGTTAAGATTTACTTTGTCTTGTCTCTGGGGTGCCATTTCCCAGCTCAGGGCAGAGAGAATGCTGGATCCAGTCCCTTGCTCCCCAGTGTTAGGATGGCTTTGCAGGTTAATAATGCAGGTTGTGACTTAATTAAACCACAGTGAGAACAGAGGTAAATATAAATACTTGTAGGCAGGCTGAATGTGAAAACAGGGTGAAATAGATCCCACTTCCTAGCATAGCCATTTATGACTTTCTGATATTTAAAGAAGTGTTTCTTCAGAAGGGGACTGAGGTTAGTCCTTAGTAGGTGTCTGTACAGCTCCTTCCCCAACAGGCGTAGGCCTAGTGCTCTTGTGGAACATGAACATGGCCATGTGGCCTCTAGAGCCATCCAGGGTGACCATGAAAACCTGTTGTGAGTGTGAGCTTTGAGCAGCCAAGAAGAAGTAAGTAGGAGGGTGACAGTTCTGCCTGCCTGCACTCGCCCCATCTAAAACTCAGACTCTGAAACCTAGGCTTGATACTGTCTGTTCCCTTTCAATATGCCTTGGGACAAAAGAGCATTTATTGAACGCCTAACTAGGTAGCAAGCCAGACTAGGTAACATTTTCTTACTAAGCAAGAATGCTTCTTATCTGCTGACGGTGCCAGCGTGCCCACTTAGTATGGGCACAGTGTTGGGGTGTGTCTCTTCTGAGATTTTATGTCCGAGTTTTGGAGCACCTCTAGCTCTTGAAGTCAGACTGGAGTTTGGGGGGTGGGGATAAAAAGACTTTGACAGCATATTGGAAGATATAATTTGATACTGTCATTTTATGTGTTTGGAACTGTCATATGAACTTTGGTTTTTAGAGAAGGAAAGCTGCAAACCCCTGCTCCCACCAAAGATTCCATCGTGGTATCACCTTGACTCTCACAGAAGCCAGCAAGTATTTAAGAGTCATTAGATAGAAAGCCACTGGATATAGCTGTTTGCTGAACAGCTAAATGGTTAAGACTTGGGATTATTTGCTACATGTTCTGATTGTAAACTACTTGGCTTCTCCTTTTTTGTCCCTATGCTGAGAGGATATGCTTCCTATAAGTTGTGCTTCAGCTTTTCTTTCTATCCTTATCACCCACTAATTGTCTCTTCCTTGGTCATGTACAGTAAAACACACTCTTT
>NW_009910615.1:79443-132629 GCF_000696875.1 Nestor notabilis
ACTGTTTCAGTGACAGCAGACTGTTTTCATGCACTTTCCTTTGTGATTTGCAGGCAAAATCTATCTTACTTGAAACTCTGAAGCATGTGCAGTACGACTGGGGTGGTTTTTTAGTCTACTGCCCAGTTCTCACCAAGTCTGTGTTGTGGAGATGCCATGGTGATACTCAGGGGTTTAAATCTTGACCGCACATGGATGTCGTTTTCTAAGAGCACATCCTTGATACTGTCACAGCCTCCTTGCCAACTTTGAGCCCCTGATATTAAACAAGAAAGGTACAAGAATTTCTGAATAAACCAGATAGAAGTTATTTTAGAAAATATTTACAAAACACAATTTTGGGTAATCCTTTTTTTTTTCTTTTTAAATGAATATTTTAACTGTTTATTTTCTTTGAAAACAAATGTTCAGCTTGTTTCAAGTACCTGGCAAGGAAATTTTCAGTGTGGGTTGTTAAATTTTGGCAGACCTATAACCATCCAGAAGCAACAGGGATATTATTGGAAAGCAGTTGAAAATATTAGCCATTACTATAGTTACCAGCTCTGCCTGTATTTATTTTGTTTTATCTTTTTTTAAACTTTAAATTGTAACTTGAAAGACTGCCGGAGGTGAAATTGCATCAGTGCAAGTAGTCTCAAAAGTGCTTACACCAAGCTGGAGAGGAAGTAAAGACATAGGCTGAGCAGCAGGGAGCATAGCAGGGTGAGTGAAGAAAAGCCAAAGAGGTAGTTGGGTTCCTGGGAGATCCCTGTGCGTCGAGTTCCTGGGTGTTGCTGCTGTTTGGGCTATGCACCTCATAGCTCTCAGCAGTGCAGTTCCAGGGGTAACAGGCATAACTAAGCCCCCAGAGGGGAAAGAAAAAAAAGCACCACTTGTTATAGAATTTGAAAATTTATTAGAATTAAAGGAATTCATTAAGTCTGTCCTAGGAGATAATAGAGAACACCGATTTCTGCACTACTTTTTTTGTGAGCAACATAGTGGATAAAAAGAAATACATGCAGTTGAAAGAGAGAGCTGATGAGTAAGTGTTTATTGCACATACATATTCTGGCTATGTTAGCTGCTGTTTCAAGATCAGACATCTGTCCTTAAAATATTTTGCTGCTTGGAGGTTTTTTCTTTACCTTGAAATAAAGCCAAGTTTTTCCTTCATAAGGGAGAACACTTGAATAAACATAACCCTAGTATAAAGCCAGTTGGGACTAGTCTACTGGCAGTGGCCGAAGTTCTTTTCACATTGGGAATTATTAGAAAGACAGTGAGACTAACTTCCTCCATCTTAAAGGTATCTCGCATAGTCTCTATTCCTGACTTCTGTATTAGTAAGCAGTACGTAAGAGACAGAAGTTTACGGGACTATTACACTAAGCCACTTTTATATATGGTCTGTTATTTTTCAGAACATACTAAATACCTCTTTCTTTTAACTTTGAAATTGCAAACCATGCAAGTGTTTGTTAAATACAGCATACCCCCAGGAACAGTTATTTACACATACCAAACAGGTAAACCTTGTGAAGCTCCTGTCACAGAACAAAGACAGTCAGGAAGTCTGAGTGGCTTGGAAAGCTGAGGTCCGTGTGTTCTAGGGAGCAGTGTTGGCACGCGATGGTACTCAGCCATTAGCTGGATTCTGCAGAAGTTTGCACGCATTTCTCTTCCATAAAAAAGAGCTTGTAAGAGTTGGATTCTTAGTATGTTAGACCAGGTCACAAGAGTTGTAATGCTAGTAATGCCTGAAACTAGCTACTGAATTCCTTTGTCCTCAGTTTACCTGTCTGTAAGTCGTGTAGTATCTGCCTCAGGGATTTTAGGTTTCTACTGTTCACTGAGGACTTGGATGAGGTAACCAAATTGTTACCTGTTAAACTAAATATGCTGTTTTAACACATTATGTTAGTTTAATTTCTATTTTGTTCTTCAGTAAGAGAAAAAAAGGTTGAAACAGGTCAGCAATGACTGTGTTTTGCTTTGGGCATTTTATTTTAATCCAAATCCTACTGCACTGAGGGACTTCTGGCATTCATTTATCTCTGTTTATCAGTGGAGTGGACTGTACTCAATCCCAAGGAATCAATAGTCTTATAACACAGGCTGCAAGAATAATTAAAGAAAAATTAGCTATGAGCTTGCACGGTAAAATTCTGGCCCATCTCTCAATCTGAACATCAACAATGTTGTTGGGGTTTTTATCTCCACTTTTTGTTTATTAATACTTAACCCACACATTTCAGCTGAGTATCTAAGCATTCACTGATTAATGCCTTGTGAAAACATTTGTTTTAAAAGGAATTTAAACCAATGCCTTGTTTTGATCACCATTAGTAACTCAATAATGCTGCCCTAGACTGTTTCAGTTGTGCTAGCAGTTGAGGCAACGTGTAAAGGAAAATCAAGAAAAAGAGTGCGGAGACACTTCATAGATTCTGTTTGACCTTTAAAGAGAGCGGGTGAGAAATTACAGTTTTAATAGGAGATAATAGACACTTCAGGAGAGCTTGTCTTGCTTCTCAATTTTCATGTAACTTTCAATACAATCAGTTCAGATTTCCTGAGGGAACAAGTTAACAACCTCAAACCCAGAAGTCTTTGCAGACTAACTTGCCCTAACTGTTTTTAACTTTTTTAAACCAGGTTTGAAATTTTCAAAGGTGTTAAAAACCCCTGCTGGAGGAGCTAAACTCACCGAGTTAATGATAGATGAAGAATATGTAAGCTGGTCCCCCTACTGCCTTTTCAGGCATAGTCTGTTACTGTGTGCTGCTGCCTGTTCATTCTGCAGCATTTACAAATGGAATATAAAAGTGGAATAAAATTCCAAAGCTCAAATTTAGGTTATTGTGTATCTTTCCTATAGCACAAAAATTATTCAAAGAACTGCATGGATCTAAATGCACTTCTTTGAACCTGAATGCTCTGGGAAAGGAGATAAATCAACTACCTCAAAAATCAGAAAATAATCCAAGTGCTGGGGCTGTGACTTTTACAAAGCATTCCAAATAGGTGGTGCTCTGGGGAAAGATTTCACCTTGTATAACTCCCTGCAGTTTTCATACCTATTTTGGCCTGTCAAGATACCAAAGAGAGATGGAAAAAGATGTTGAGAAATAGTTCCAGCAAAACAGGGAAACAGTGTTTCAGATCAAGCATTCAGAAGTGATGTGAAGAAACATAGCAGCAGAAAGCACCTTCTGGAAACGTTTTGGAGCAGATGATACAGTAAGAACACTGTGCCGGAGGGGAGTGGGCTGACCTTGTAAATAATTGGATCAGTTGTGACAGTGGTGCAGTTGCATTTATCCGCAGGTATGTCAGGCCTTTGTTTAGCATGCCAGAATTAACCAAACCTTTAATGAGTTCCACCCTGAGAAAACACTGATACTGAAAAAAAGCATTGAACTTTTGAAAAATGTACGTTCCTAACAAACATCTTAAAAACAATTAGACTTTTAAAAACTATTAGGTGTTCTGCACAAGCACTAAAGCAAGATACATTCAAAGAATGAGATTGGAAGAGCAAGAGAACCAGTCTGTTGAAACGAACATAACAGACTGGGGAGGGGATCTTTGAATTCCAATTTAAATATGGTTTTTCCTTAATCTCTGTAATGTTTAGAAACTGTTTTCAAGTGTTAATAATCCTCTCATAAACAAATACTATGTCATAATTTGCACTTCATTTGGCCTTGTACTCTAGAATCTCACTTCATATGTAATGAATGTAGCTATTTGCTTATTTTTTAAAGGGGGATCAAGCTCACCCAAAATCTTTAAGCTCTTTGAAGGGGTTTATCAACATAATGGGACAATGAGGATCTTAGATTTCTACAACTTCTCTGCAAATTCGCTCAATAAAGGTCCTTAAAATTAATTTGTGATGGGGTAAGAAGATAGATAATACCATAGATAACTGATAACTGGTTAAGAGCTAAACCCCAAGCATCAGAACATATGGTTCTAAGGTTTCTTAACAGAAAAAAATACTAATTTTTATCAAGGTGCCTTGTCTAAGGTGTGTATTGTTCAGCACAGTTAAAGAAGAAAAGATTGCTCCAATTAATAAAACCCATAATGATAGTAAACTACTTTGCCATTCAGAAAAAACATTCAGACTTACACAGATGCTTTTCTGAAAATGTCAGCTCACTGTAAAATAGTGAAAAAGGCAAATAAAAAAGTTAGGACTTGGGAAAGCAGTGGGAAACAGAATAGGTTGTTCTGTGTGTGGTTCTGTGTATAAGTATCTATAGACAGACAGATGTGCATCTCAGTTGTGTGGGCCTCCCCACATCAATAGGACTAGTTAGGTCTGCACTAGGTGCAGTTAAGCAGAGATGACAAGGGAATGGAATAGTGTGAGCAGTGATTCAAGAGGCTGAACATTTCAGTCTGGAAAAAAGATAATTTGGGTGAGAGTTATTGAGGGAAGTCCATAAAACTTGAGAGTTCATGGAGAATGGGAAGAGGAAATGATTGGCATTGTCTTGCTTGTACAGTACAAGACCTGCAAGTCATTAAACAGTGGAACTTGCTGACTTAGGAATTTAGGCTGCAAAATTTAGGAAGGAAGCTAAGCTTATTTAATGAAGGACTACTAGGTGACACAAAAGACATTATATCTGACTTAGGAAGTCTTTGTACCTCAAATGAAAAATGTAGCCTGGAAAAATACTCAGTGAAACTAGCATGTATTTTTCCTGTTTTTAAGACCTCTCTTTATACATCCATTGTTGATGCCTTTGAATAATAGACCTTTGGTCTGACTTGGCTTATATTTCTGTGCTCTTGTACTGTAGCTGAAGAGTTGGGGTCATTTAATCTTATGATTCAAAGGGACTGATCACTCACTGCATTGATAATTTTTGAAGGTTTTAATACATGGCCTGTTTTGCTAACCTGAATATCTTTACATTAGCAAGAAAATACTAAGAATCAGAAACTTCTAGTGCAAATTAAGGATGAAGTCATTATTGACACAGCGGTGAAGTTGAACATAACTCTTCTGAGGCAAGCATTAGGCCCCCCTTTTTTTTTGACCCTTATTTGTATGCCAGTCAGAGAAACAGAGTTTTCCATTACTGAGGGACCTTGTCACTGATGTGTTGCACATTTTCTTTCTGATTAACAGAAATAAAAATATTGGAAAGTTTGCAGCATTTAAATATGTCGAGATACAGCTTTTTGCTCATACCTGACCATGGCTTGAGCCTGTGCTAGAATATAAGAAAACATTGAAAAACTTCGAAGGGAATTAAAAACTGTATGTTGAAAGTGGCTGTTAGTACAAATAATTCCAGTTCTATACCATATGGTCAGTGGAAACCTTTCATAGTATGTTCTAGAATTAATAATATTCTATATTTATATAGTTCAGGAAGCAAGGACTAGTTAATTTCCTTCATAACATAACAAATGGCATCCTAGAATGATGAGCCTATGTATGCGCATGAGTTAATAGACTGTACTTTATTGCTTCATGTCTAATTTGGCTGTCAGGTTTTATTTTGTTTTGAAAATAAAACTGGGGTGGTGACAAGTGAAAAAAGAGACCAAGCAAAGCTCAATTAAGACCTAAACTTTGCTTAACTGTAAATTATCTTCTATTGCATCATTAAGGAAAGTCTTGTTCAAATCAGGCCCTTTCTGTAACTGCTTTTTACAAGCTGACAGGAGGGCATTGTCTTGCCTGTGTCCAAATCCAACTTGTAAAAGCAACTAGTCGTTGTTTCCCAGCACTTGAGTTACCCCAACAAGGGAAGAAGATGTTGTCAGGACGTCAGTCTACTTTGCATCTCTGGTTAAGGTTGTTATAATAAGAGCTGTGGAAAATTTGTATATAATCCGTGTTGTCCAGGACACTTGTTGCCTGTCCGGGACAGTTGCCTTTTGGTCTCCAAACTGAGGTGTTCTGTGGTTTGGAAGTAGTTATTTTAGACTTCTAGTGATAGAGAGGTCTCCTCACAGTGATTTCCAGTATTTCTTACCTTTTCATGTCTACTTTGAGATGCTTAGACCAGCTTAGTTAAGTAGCAGCTTTAAAAAAACCCTTAGGTTTCAAGAATAACTCTTTTGTAATACAAACTTCTAAATCTAACTCTAATGCCAACTCCTATGAAGTCATATACAGAGGTCACTGAGAAAAGAGCGTGGCATGTTCAGTGTGCCACTGAACAGTGTGTTTCTTTATGTTTAGAAAGACCATTCTTAAGTTTTTGTTTTGAGTGAGAAACTGCTTCACTGTTGGCTGAATAGGTTTAGGAGCCTAGAAAGCAGATTTTGATATACAACTCTGGAGTTTTAGGAAAATCAGCATCCTAAGAACTGGACTTTATCAAAGAGGAGAAGAGATAATTGAAGAAGAACCAAATTCCCAGGTTTCTGGCTGCAGAAATGTCACTCAAAACATCAATTTCATTATTTGGTAGTTTTTGAGCATGAAAAAGGTGTAATGATGTAAAGTGATCGGTCTCATATAACCAGGCTATTAAAATAAGTGAAAAGGAGGGCTGTTTTTTTTCTAAAATTACAGTATTCTACATTACTATTATTTTTATATAGATCATATTCATCAGTATAGAAAGATGGATAGTTTTAGTTAATTCTTTTTCTGGAAATGTGTTCTGTCCATCTTTAAATGTGAGCTTTACAAGTAGGGATGGTGTGCTGCTACTTTTCATTCCATGTCTGTAACAAACTCATCTTGTAAAAAGGAAACTCATTTCAGCAAATAAAGTAAGTCTTCACAAGTATGTAAAGATCATGTAGTAGAGGAAGCTTCCCATGGCAGCACAAACCAGTTTTATTTGAAACAATGTTTTAGTATACTGTAGACATAAGTTATTTGTGCTAAACTCTTTAAACCCAGAAATAGTAAAATGTTTAGTATATAAGCCAAGGGAATCTATTTCAGACCTGTAGCATGTTGGTTGCAAGATGATCGAGGAAGAGCTTAAATAAAAAAGGAAGAAATAGTTCCTGGGAAGACTGTTTCACATGACAGTAAGTTTTGGTTGTGTTTTGGTTTGGTGTTGTTCTTTTTATCTTTTTTGTTGTTTCTGAAGTTTGTTTTGTTGAATCTCAGCACAGTACTTGGGCACAAACCTTACAGTAACACGATATTTAGAAACAAGCATTAGCTAATCCAGGCTGAAGAGCAAAGGATCATCTCTTTCAAGAGAAATTTAACAAGTTTGACAAATGTTCAGGGCCACATGAGGTCCTAAACAGAATTGGGAAAATTCTGCAGCTGTCTGGAGTCTTCCACAAATCAATTTTCTCAGGTATTGCTTGCATTCACAGGAAATGGGTGTTCCAAGTTCTGCTACTTATGATGTAGACCCACAGTTGGAAGTGGCTCTTTTATGCCATTACGTGCTCAGTTCTTGTGGTCTTCTCCCTTTTGGAGAAAAGAAGGCTTGGAGGGACCTTATTGCTCTCTACAACTACCTCAAAGGAGGCTGGAGAGAGGAGGTAACTGGTCTCTTTTCCCAAGTAACAAGTGATAGGTCAAGAGGTAATGGCCTCAAGCTGCTTCAGGTATTGGAACAGGCTTCCCAGGGAAGTGGTGGAGTTACCATCCCTGGAAGTGTTCAGAAACCATGTGGATGAGGCCCTTAGTGATATGGGTAAGTGGTGGTCTTGGCAGTCCTGGGGTAAAGTTTGGACTTGGTGGTCTTAAAGGTCTTTTTCAACCTGGTTGATTCTGTGATCTCTGTCCCCTACAGCACTGATGTACAGTCAGAAATCCAGATGGCTGAATATTAAATGGACTTTCTAACTCGTGTAACAGAGCTAGGGTGTGCTGTCTCCTTTCCTAAATTCTGGTCACCAAGAGCTCCAGAGTGTTGAGATTCCACATGTCTTACATGGGACTTGCGATAAAGACCCACCTTTAAGGGCTGTTATTTTCTATAGGACAGGCAGTATTTCAGGACTGCAAGCTCATGTAGAGTTTTGCAGAGGTAAAATCTATTTCTTGTTTCTTAAGAAGTAGAGAACTCAAACCTGTAAGTTTGAAAGATAATCAAGTAGCTCCTTGTAGCTTATCGTTTCTTCCAAAAGAGAAAGCATTTGTATTTGTACAAAGTCACCCATGTTGTTTAAATGGATGTTACTTGGGATTATACTATATAGCTGTTCAGCAGCAAGGATGGAGAAAATAGAACTGGAGAAAATAGAACTGTGTTGAATAGGGGATTCCACTCTTGGTAGTGACATTGGAGATGTCTGTGTTGTAGTCTGGCTGTTCTGCCACCTCTGGTTTTCAGAATGCACAGATTGTATTTTCCAGCATTCAAATTGAAAATCCACTGGTCCAGTTTTGTGTCTCCTGTTCCTGCATGGCAGGATAAAACCAGCACCGTAGAGGTCATCACGCCGTAGAACCTTTCTTCAAACAGTTAAACACTTGCTGTGGAGTAGAAGCTCTCTCACTGCTGTGTGGGTGGAGGGGAATGTTTGCTTACATGTGCTCATGGTTATTCTAAGGTTAAGTCATAACTGAGACTGTTCTTCAGCTATCTTCCAGATGTTGTCTTCAAATATTATTACTGTTTGTTTACACTTTTTATGACATTCATGAACCAGAACGTAATAATGGTAGGTATTGTAAGAGTTCAGGAGAAAACGTAAAATGCAATCTTTCAAAGCCAGCAAGGAGTAGATATGTTACAGTGGGGAAACAGCCACATCTTTGGATGATTTATACTGTTTTACACTTGTTTTCTGAAGTATCAAGCTCTTGAAGAGAATTGTGAAGATCTTTCATTTAATCTTGAAATGCACATAGTGCTACTTTCCAACAGTACTGAGATGTGATTGGGTGGTGCTGACGTGCATTAGCTTTAGCCGCTTAGATAAGAGGTGTTTTAAAATAGCACAGAGTTAACATCAGTGGCATATATTGTATTATTTTATTTAACTGTTTCTTGTCATTGCCAACAAGGTCAATTTAGGCTAGGTTTAAGACCCCTTTCATCAGTCTTCAGACTGCACTGTTACTGGATTTAGTACATCTGTGCATCCAAGCCCTGTCTGCATTTTTGAAGGCCTTACCCTTGTGATCCACATCATAAACATAAACTAAGTCTTTGTGTAGGGATTCTAGGAAACAAGATACCTTTCTTCAAGAACTGTAATGTGTAGAGTTTGTATCTGACTTTAGGTATTGCAATAGTTTTCTGCTTTTCCACTTGAGTCATATAGAAGCATAAAGTTTGCTTATTCTTGCTGCAATAGCAAGTGATTTGACGCATTTGCAGCAGATCAGTATATTCAAGCAGATGTGAGTACTTCATTATATGTGCTTTGGAATGTTTATTTCAGATTAGATTTAGTCTGGTCTGTCTCAGACTAAAGCAACTTTACTGTCCTTGTGGTTTTAAGTTTTCTGAAGTGAAAGAGCAATTAGTGCATTCTAGAGATGCACATACCACTTGAACCTGTGGTATCTCTTGATTATTAGAACTTTTTCGGACATAAAGCTTCCAATTGCAGGTGTAATGTTCAGGTGGAAAAAAAAACAGTCAGACTTTTAATTTCAGGTACTTTTTGGTTGGTTTTTTTTTTTTTTCTATCACAGTATTCCCATCCTTATTGAATGTGAGCAATTTGATCCACTTGAAAGTGTGAGACACAAAACTGGAACCCTGGGCCCTTAGATGTGCTTCTGAATGCTCTAGCAGCAGATATGTATGTGAACAGACTGACCTTAGGGTCCAATCATGGTGAACTAGCTTCTGTATTATGGTCATGTGCTTGTGGTTGGATTCTGTGCATAGAGGTTCCTTGAATGGTTAAGACAGATTTCTTCTAACCCAGGCAGAAGTGAGTGCTGTTGTCTGAATTGTATACGATCAAATAATCTCTTTCACTCTTACATGCCACTAACATGGCCACTTCAAAACACTTGAGTAATAAACTTCTTTAACAGGCTCTTTGTTGAGTAGAGGTCTCAAAGTTGAATACCTATCTTTACTTTGATAAGGTGATAGCCAGCAATGGTCTGTTTTGATTTCAGCTCTTTGTTGCTGTGATATTGCTGGTGATTAGCTTGATTTCATGCACCTTAAATTGGTTCTGTGTATGAGGGAGCTTGAAGTCCCATTTATAGCACCTTCCCTTAGAACAAAAACAAATGAGAGAAATCTTGCTGTCAGAGGTATCAGTGTGAGGTGCATGCTTTATATTTTTAATCCTATTTTATTAGCTGTTACTAGTTGATATCTTTAAGACCATCTTCTCACATGATTACTTTTCTTGGATGGCTTTACTTTTTCCATTGTAGCAAGAATAAAACCTTTCTTCTCTGAAGTAATTCTCTAGCCAGCAAGAGACTATTGAATGTCTTAGTGAAAGAGTCTTTTTAAGTCTTGATGTGAGTAGCTTTTCTTCGTTAAACTGGTGCATATCTAGGTAGTATAAACGTCATTTAGATGCCTAAGGTTGTCAAAAATGACAAGTTTGTTTCTTCTTGCTGTCTGAAGTTTATCAGAAAAAACGAAGTTCAACATAAAGCACAGATAGGTAATGAAAACAGCTATTGTGCAGGTAGAAAATCTGTGATTAATTAAGTGGGCGGCATCTGGATGTGACCACAATCTATTTGTGAAGGGCTGTAAATAGCATCAAAGATTTGTGAGCATTAGGTCTGTGGACAGCAGGAAATATTTGAAAGCCAAAGTAGGATCAAATGTTTGGGTAAAAATTATGGTTATAGCTAACCACAAATCAAGTGAGAGCCATTAGAATGTTGTTTGTTATCCTGTGGTTGAATGTAAATTCTCAGCATTGCTCCTTTGATTTGTAGAGCAAATGAGCTGCAACCTTGGAGACACGCAAGCCATTGAAGGAAGACAAGGAGGCTGTACTGTCTGTATTGTGCTCTGCCTTTGAAAGTTTTCTGAAGGTGTCTCTTGCTCTACAAGTATAGACGTGGTTCCTCTCTGTTGAGCACCCTGCTTATTTTGTTTCCACAGAAGGACATGCACAATTGAACCTTGCACTTTTGTTTGTACACGTAAAGTACCTCATACAGTAAAATGCTTCAAAAGCTGGCTGTTTGATGTAGTTTGCTTGCTGTTCTATCAGAATGCTGTGAAGCACGTACATTTTGGCTGATCCTGCAGGGATCAGCAAGGCTGAAAACAGTTCCTGGAAATCTGTATCATTCTTCTCATTCACAAATAGCTCCAGTGAATGAGGTGTACATCTGATGGGAATCCTACCAGGAGAGGGGATGTACTGGCATGTGCTAGCTATGTCTCTCTAGCAGTCATAAAAACTTCATTGGTGTCTCATTAAATACCTGTCACAGACAGAGAGCTGTGAAAGGAATAATCTTAACCATAGGAGCTAAATCCGTAAATTCATATGTGAAGGTCAGAGGTTTACTGGTGTTGGTTAATCCTGAGCTTCTTCACATGTTGAGGAGAGCTGTCCAGCCAATCTCTAGGCAGCCTTGCTTAGATTTGGGGGGGAGGGAGGAGGGTCCTCGTTAGTGGAGAGGAGAGAGATGTATCAAAGACCAAAAACGAGTTGGGGTGGAGGTGTCAGGAACTGGCTGTCTGGAAAAGTAATGTCAGTAACGCAAACTGTAATTTTGAAAGATGAGGAGCCAAAGCTTTCAGATGCCAAAGCAACATATGCTTTCTTGTTACTAATCTAAGGTATCTCCTGCCTAGAGGGAAAGGATTAAATGAGTGGCATGTCTATGAGTTCTAGTTGAGTGAAATTAGAAAAGTGGGGGCTTTCCTAGTATCTCTTTGTAAGATACCTTCTTTATCCAAGCTTCTTTGTACAAGTTGTAAAGGGTCAGCCTAGAATGTGAACTAAAGGAATACTGCAAGTGTTTGATGACTTACTCAGCCTCTCCAGTCCAGTATTATAAATGACTTTGTGGATAAATAAATACCAATTGCCAAAGAACCCCGTAGATTAGAGCTGCACCATTTTGTTGTACTCGGCCCATTCTGGTGTAGAATTCTTTTAAGATCTGAATTTACTGATGTTTACATTAAATTTTATCCTACAGTTTTTACCTGGATTAGAGTGACTGGTCTGAGAAAAAGATGATCATCATTTGTATGCCAAAATTGGTTTTTTTAATATTCTCTCCTTAGTATTGTGCATCAAATACTTTAAGTCACAGCAAGAAATTTAGAAGAGTAAAAACACTCCTCAAGCAGGGCTTGAAACTCGACAATATACATATTCTAATGTCTGAGTTTGCTTTTTCATTAATTAACCTTGCTGCCCCTTGTTCATTTTCTGACTTGCTACTTTGAACTTGTGTCTGTTTGGGGTTTGTAAAGGTATATTCACTACTTGCTGTGAATTTGAGCCATTAGAAACAGAATGCACTAATGTTACATTGCATATACAAATGAAGGGAAGGGTATAGATCTTCTGTAGAGTACAACCTGAAATGAAATAAAGCAACTGAGTTTATATTAATATAAACTGTTGGAAGTTGGAGTTCTGAGCAAATAGAGTGCTACTAGTGGTATAAAGGGGCATAGTTTAAAGTTTATCATTTTCTTGCTCAGCCATTTGCATACATAGCCATTACTTAGAATCCCAAATTTATTTTTACGGTTCTAAAAGAAGTAGAAGTTATTAGACATAAATATTCATCTGGAGAAAATGAGCAATGGGCTGTTCTTGTCAAGCATCCTTGTTGTTTCTCACCATTCTATTTAAAATTTTCGTTTATTGTTTTAAAGTAATTTTTTTTTGCATTTGTGAGATGTCCGTGATACAAAGTTGGCTCTAAAAGAAGATGGTCAAGGCTTTCTTTAGAGAGAGAAAACTGGTATTGAAAGAATAAAAGGATCTTTGCTTTATGTTTGTTTTCGTTTGAAGATGACATGGCTTTAATAGTATAAATGAAACCTTAATTCTTGAAGGTATAACTGTAGATGTCTACATCTAGCCAGTTCTAATCAAGTTCACTGCCTGTTCTAAATGACTGTATCTGCTAAAACTACCAGAGATGTAACTGGACCATGAAGATGCTCTGAGGGCTGGAAATTGACTTTTTTTTTTGCATGGACCTTCTACATTTTGATTTTACAAGGATTTTAAGTGCCACCTTGTGGACGACTTTATTAGTCTTGTATCTCATGATAGGACACAAGTTGGTGAGGTAGGATAGTAAAATATAATTGCAAATTCTTTGACACAAATGGACTACGTTTTCTTTGGAAGATTTTAATTTATTGTATTTTCCAGTATTGTTACTTGATCTTCTGACACACTCCCTTCTTAATTAGTATAGGAGCATTCTGTAAGAAATCTCTGAAGTCAAAGAACATACTACCATTGGCTTCAACGGCTGCGTATAAAGCCTAACTCTACTAGTCTTACTCTGGAGTTTTACTTCTTCATGACTTTTGCAGTTCTTGCTGAAATACCTTTGTTGACCACTCTCAGATCCTGAATGCTGGGCTTGTGTGTGTCACAGATCTGGTTCAAATGGAAATATTTTACATGATATGTGGAACTTTCTGCAATTTACAGCTCTTAGTAAAACCAGGTCTTCTAATTAGGAAGTTTCCTTTTTCCTCAGCTACTCAAGCTCTAGGTTCTCTTCATATTCCCTCTAACAGCTACGGGGACCAAGCGTTTGTTCCCAGTAGTGTTGAATAACACTGCCTTTTGTTTAGTAATTAAAAACCTTTCAAGGATCATTTATTTGTCATATTTTTTAATGTTCCTAGTTTAGGAAGAAAAAAGTGTTTCCCCTTTAAAAATAATGTAGGAGCATGCAGGAACAGATAGGTAGACTCTACATTTATTTTGTTCTTAGCACACATTACTAAGAGCTTTGAGACTGTCTAGGTTTTGAACCACTATTGGCTGCAGTGTTACATCATGACCTATAATAAAATGTAGGTAACAACTGCACAGTGTGAGCTCCCCATGATGAGGGGAAAAATTAAATGTGTGCATTTTCTGCTGATTATGAGTCAGACTGTTTTAGCAATATTAATCTGCTTTTGGGGAGTTTCTGTATTCTATCCAGCAAGCAAACTGCATTGCTCAAAGCAGGAGATCTCTTTTTCCTTTGACTGGAACTTGGAGTAATGGGGTAGTTGGACAGACAGGGGAAAAAAAACCCTGATTTTTGTCTACCTCATCTACAGTGTCAGGAGGAACAAGGGCACGCTGATCCATAAGAGACGGTGAACCTGGAGCTGAGAATCACAGCAAACCAGACAGACAGTGGCCTTACCAGTGTCCCCAGTCCCAGAGCAAGTACCACCAGTCTGGTGATGGTTGCCAGACTTGGCCAACAGTCCAGACATCAAGGCCAGTACCTACATCAAGCCAGAAAATGAAGTCAGCAGATCAGGACCAGAGTCAGTATCAGGGTGGTACAAGATCCGGCACAGGTCTACCTGCAGCATAGCTCAGACCAGTCACGAGACCCTGAAGCACCTTCTGGGGAAAAGGAGGGCAGGAGGCATCTCAGCTCTGTGGTTCAAGGCTGGATGGCTGTTACGAAAGTTAGCCTTGGGCCTGGGCAGCTAACCTCCCAGGAGAGGTACACAGGATGTGAAAGAGGGAATAAACAAAACTCAGCTTTGTCTAGTTCAGAGCCTGGGAACCAGACTAAAGAGGCTTTATCCTGCAGCTCCCAAGCTCTGGTTGTACTGTGTCTGGACACCCTCCTATGAAGTGAAATGCCAGAATTTCTAGCCAGTCCTGCTCTGACTACCAGATACAGCTGCAGCACTGATCTCTCAGAGGTGCTCTCACTGTGTTTAGGAAGCAGGAAAAAGAACTAATCCACTTTCCTGGCTCAAGCCCCTTTTGTAAGCCTGCTTTCATGATGTGATCATTACATTTCTCTCATCATGCAATGTGGGCTGATTTACCAAACTTATGTTACCCAGTTTATACTAGACTGATACCAGTTTAACTGGAACTGAACTTAAGCAGCTTCAGGCGCAGAATTACAAACCTGAAATGAGCCAAAAAACCTGGTTTCACTTTCTGCTTCTCTGATAAGTTGTCTTTTATGTTCAGTTTCCAAAGACCTTATTGAACCTAATTATTTGCCCAATTTTCCTGTATTTAGTAGCAGTGGAACTGAGTCTCAGTGATGAACATGACTCCCTAGTTCTTCCCATTCTCACTAACAGTTTTTCTTAGCTTCGACAGTTGCTTTCCAGGCTGTGTGTTAAATGACATCAGTATTTTTGTGTTGCACTGGGGACCAACAAGGCCTGCTGCTTTTCTGAGGGATCAGTGAAAAAGGAATTGATTCAGAAGGGTCTTCAAATCAAAAGAACTGTAATAAAACGAATTCCTCGTAAGTTTCTTTGTCAAAAGGCTAAACTGGATTATATGTGTACATCTAGGTGGTGTCTTACTGAAATGGATATTTGATGGATGAATGAGAGATCAATAAAGCAGCAAAGCTTGTGTTCAGATTTCATACTTTATGAAAGGTGGGTGTAGTGTTTGCTGAATTAGTTTAGATCTTGTATCAGTTCCTAAAAACTCCTGAGATAAATGCCACAGTTAGTGACAGTTCTGTTTATGTGTGAGAGGGGAAGCTGTAAATAAATAAAGGAGTCATTATGCAGTTAGGCCTTGGGAGCATATGTGCAAACTTCAGATTGAGAAATTGCAAAGAAGTTCTGTGAATAGGTGACAGAAAGGGACAGATCTCATCACTAAAAATACATGTGAAACCTTCTCAGACTTACTGGGGCAAAGCATAGCTAACCTCTGAAACAGCAACACTGGCATGGTTCTTCAAAGCAGTGAAGGCAAGATCTTAATGAGGGATCTAGTGTAGAAGACAACTCCCAGAAAGACAAATATTTACAGCTTTAGCTTGCAGCTTCTGTCACAGACAGGAAAAAAACCCCAAAGTTGTGTGTTGTAGACAACAATTTTACATACTAAATGCTTTGCTAAAAAGTCAGTCATAGTGTTTGCAGGTGTGAATTTGACATTGAGGTGGGTAAACTGTTGAGTAAATTGGGATTGATAAAACAAATCTGGTTCTGGCTGCAACAGCAGTGGTCGTTTCCAGTGGCAAAAGTGTAAGAGATGAGGGTATCTGTGACCACAAGGTATCAAAGGCGATTGGTGATGGCATTACTTTTTTTTGTCTTTGTATCATCTAGCTTTTTGTAGTTGTCCTGGTGGGGTTGAGGTTTGTTTAACTTAAGACAAAATTTGATGACTAACATGTAGAATCATAGAACAACTGAGAAAATTAACATCATATTCCGTCAAAGTTCAAGACCTTTATAAGACTTGATACGGACAAGGAGTCCCCATGGAGACCTGAGTTGTTGTCTGGGGTGGAAGGGCTCTGAGCAGACATTAATCATGCTGCATTTAGGGTACAATGAATCCCACAACTTTATGTTGAAAATCCTCCACGCTTATAAAGGGCCATGAAGTAACTTGTGATTTCAGCAAGCTATTCCTGGTGAATAGTAAATTATACCTGCTCTTGTATTTTGTAGATGTCATTTCACTGGAGACTAGAGCTAATTCCTTGGCCCAACTCCCACTGGTTTTTAAGGGAGCCTTTGCACTGATTTTAGTGGGGTTTGGATCAAGACAGATTGTACATCGGATTGTACATCAGATCAACTGATGTAATACAGATATGTTTCTCCATGAAGTAGATAGTTGGGCAAGTTTTGGAATATCTGACCGCTTATTGCACAGATACCATGTTTATTAAATGGGGAGGAGGGAAGGGATGGGGCTTAGAAGAGATTCAGAAGAAAACATCCTTACTAATTGTTTCAAAGCTCCCTGCATGTTCTTGGCTCATGAGCCCACTGTATTCACTCAGCTGAGTGTGTCTAGAGCATGGTTACTAGCTGAGACATTTTATATGAGATAATGCACCATGTTCTACCACAATTGTACTACAAGGTAGCTAAAAAAAAAACCAAACCCCAAAAAAACATCCAGTGTCCACTAGAGTTACATCATGAGGAGGTCTGGAATACTCAAAGGAAGGAGACTTGAACACTGAGTGTAACTGAGTGCTGGTGAGAAAATCAAACACCAGCTTTTGTTGCTGAGCAGGTTTATGCTGTGACTGACTTCATCGCTGCCTGGTTTTTGAATGGGAAGGAGAAAGAAGAATTCACTTAAAGGCTGAGGAGGAAAAACAAGAAATTCCTGTAGAGGTGGAGGGCAGAGTACTTTCTAAACGTGTAACGGAGCAGACTTGAGTTATCTGGTAACTTCTCTTGAGTCACAAATCAAAGGAATATGTTAAGAGTAAAGTCCCAGGTGTCTGGTAACTTGACAACTCTCTTGTGTTGTAACCGCCAATGTCCTTGTGTGAAAGTGGCTTAATAACAGGAATTCATGCAATGGCATGCAGTAGCTCATGTAATTTTTAATTGTCAGCAGTTCATCCTATGTTACCTGTATACAGTTTTTTAAGAGCTCTTACTTCTGTTTTGTTCCTGCCCAAAGGCTTTTCAATTCTGAATGACAGTCTGGCCACCAGCAAATGAGTGCCTCACTAAATGCATGCTGCTCTCTTGCATCGGGTAGGTCAGAGAGGTTTGCTGCATGAAAACATTCCCGTGTGGAGCTTATATGTAAAGCAGAGCTCTCTGTGTAAACGAACTAACCTTGGTGCTCAGAATTTGCTTATACAAATGAGAAAATGGAAAAGCTGATATATCCCAAAGCCAGTAAATAAAATTCAACCATGTTAATGCAATAATAACTTTGCAGTATATGTTCTTAGAGTCATGGAATAGTGGACATTGCAAAATACAGTTGTTGAATTAATTTATTTTAATTTCCTTTATTGTAGGCTTTCCATATCATGTCTCTTTGAAAAATTACAACATTTCTAAGACCAAAATCCTGTTAACTAGAAATGAAAGTGAAGATTTAACAAGAGAATAAATGCCTTGTCTGCCTTGAACAAGATGCACAAAGGAAACAAATAGTACATTTAGGAAAAGTGAATGACTTTTAAATGGTTCCCAATGATCTGCTTAAGCATTTAAGGTGAGGAATTAAAATAAACCAAAGCCAAAAAACACCCAATAGTATTTGCTTCACAAATACATTAAGTTGAGCAAATATTAGGAGGATGACGTTCACAAAGAAGAAACTGCAGTTCAATTAGCTTGTGTCTGGGTTCTCTTTTAGTTTTCATTGTCTTCTTCTCCTTTACAGTATTCTCTGTAAACACAAATGACCAAGGACATATTCATAACATTACTAAGCTCTGGTAACTAGATCAGGCTATATTCTGTATCCATTCAAAATGAAACATATGAAAGAAAAGAAAATTAACTCTATCAAGTTGTTAGTGCTCTCAAGAATGTGAGTAGTAAGTATATCAGCGAGCAGCCACAGCAGGGAGGTGATGATCAATTCTCACACACACACAAACACACACACGCACACACACAATGCAGTGAGAAACAAGGTGCTGCTTGTAGCATAAAAAGTGGCAAAATGAGTAATACCAGATATATGCAATGATGTTCTCAGGATCAAGAGACACCAAGAGGAGAAGCTCTGTGGATGTTAGATGACTGTTCCTCCGAAGGCCTCTTTCAGCTGCAAAGATTCCTACAGATGTCAGTGAACTTAGTTAGAAGATATATAACATATTCTGAACTTCAAATACTGGAAGGAGAACTTCCTAAAGAGTATTTGTCAATGTTTTTTCTGTAAGTTAGAATAGGGAATATTGTTCATTGAATGTTTGAAGAAGCAGAAAATACAAGTTATTAGAAGAGCATTAGAAATGAAGTTAAGCTGCTATTGAAATGTCATTCCTACAGGTCAGTGTTCTATAATTGGAGTCTAGTTAATAATTCAGCTGATGCACAAACCAGAAAGAAATCAGTCTCACATTCCCATAGCTGTGTTGGCCCTACAGTGCTAGGGAAAATGAGACTTTTTTCTGGTTTCTGCATCAACAGAGTTTCTAGCTTGGTTCTGTGTGCAAAACAATTTTCTTGGAGTGACACGTCAACAGCAGCTTTAAGTTTGGATACAGGAAACCAAGTAAAAATAGTGCTATAATGGAGGCATGGTCTGGGATTTACGTCTGGAAGGAATTTTGGGTTCTCCCACAGACCTCCAGTGTGACTGCAGGTTGTTCTAGCAATCTTACCCTTTCAGATTTAAAAACAATCGGAAAAGGCAGCTGCTAATTCACCCCCTTCTCCTGACCATAACCGTGGGTGATGTCATTTGTGGCTCTTGAACAGCTCAATCATTGTTGGTTGGGTCTTTGTTGTGAGTGATGGTGGACTGTGGTCTTTGGAGGGTGGCTTGATAGCTGCATCTGTATGTGTGGGCTGTAGGGTTGTCTTTGTCAGAAATTCTGGTGTTTTCTGTGTTTCTGGTATTCTGCTGTGGGATGTGGTGTTGTGACATCTCATGGTGCTAGATGGGTCAGCTATGCCACGTTTTTACAGGGCTTGGGGGAATGTCTTGTCTCTAATGCCTAGGTACAGTGATGCCTGTAATCACAAGCCCTGACTCAGGCATTTCTGTGCTTTGCACAAATAAAACCAGTTTTTATTCTGAGGAATACAGAGGTTCCAATTATATGTAGTTACTTTTCTGCTTTTTAATAACTTAAAGATAGTGCTATCATATTCAAGTATCTGCTGCTTGTCTTAAAAGTGCCTCTTGAGGATTTGGAGCATCCCCTCTAGCCAACTCAAATTCAAACTTGTATTCTTGAAGTAAATACCATGTGGTTTGTCTGTATGCTGTTTAGCTGCCAACCATTCCAACTGCTTGTGCACGTGCAGTCACAAATTCCTACTTATCCCCAGGCTATACTTAGGCCATAAGCAGTATGAAAATTCCAGGACATCAAATCTCTTCCTTGGCTTGCTGATGAAGTGCTTTGTATGTTGTGACAAAACAGAAGCTGATATATAGATAAGTTGTTCTTTTTATGAAACTGCTATAGACAGCAGCATTAGTTTTGTAAAAATGTAGTTATATTCGTGGTCAGTGGAGAAGTCTCTAATTTAGCATCCCAGCTATTGGGAAGCTTTTTTATGTGTTGTACAAATGGCTACCTCACCTAAGTCCTGGGGCAACACTCTGATGTGCAAATTCAGTTGTGTCCATTTCATTACTGGTTGAATTATTAAGATAACGTCTTCCTTCTGGTTTCTCTTCGAAAGGTTTGGGGGGTAAAAACATCAGACTGGGTATGGAGAAGATACCTGACATGGCACGAAAAGCTCAGTCTATCTTAGAAATTTGGCTAGGATATAGGAAGCTGTTTACTAAAATGGGGGTGAAGAAGGTCAAAGATGACTCTTAACAGCAATGTAGAGCAGGGGTTAATTATAAAGTTAAGGCTCCAGCATTTGGTAGAATGACCAAGAACGATTAAAGAATTGTCGTCCTGTTTACATGCTTTTAGCACCTTTAAACTTTACTCTAAGTGCCTCTTTACTCCAAGTGGCTCTAATTTTCCCTTTATCTGATAAGAACCTTAGCTTTTTCCTTTTTTTCTGTTAATTTGTTGCTGTATCTTTAGTTTAGTATGACATCTTTCTTGACTTTCAGCTTTAGTGAGATTGTAGATTTTGGGAATGATCTCTTTGTGCTTGAACAAGCTTGTTTTTGGTAGACCTGGATTTGTTTGTGTAGACCTGCAGTAAATTAATTTATTTTGAATGTTTTCCATCAAATTACTGTATTTCATAAGATACACAAAATGTTTCTCATTTAATATTTCATACTTTCCTGAATGAGAACAGTAAGTTCTGTTTTGCATGTGCCAGTTAATACAGTTAGATGATAAGTGTTCATTAAAAATACAATTTAAAGTCTGTAAATACAAACCAGCAAGGTCAATGAACAGAAATGTTTCCGTAAAAGAGGAGAGTCTCTACAGTATGTGCACTTCTAAAATGCAGTAAAACAGAATTACTTTTTTTCCCCTGGTTTCTGTCAAATCTCTGACATTTTTTCTACCTTTTAATATACATTATTTTAAATTATTTTTTTTTTTTTACAAAACTATCTTGTCCAAGTGGGTGTCACAGAGCGGGTTGAAGATTTTCTGCTCATTGAGCTGGAGGATCACTTCTATAACTGTTTAGATGCAATATAAAGACTTTCTAGAAACCTTTTGGTGAGAATAGGCTCAGTGCTCAATTTTAGAGGAGATTAAAAGGGTATTTTTATATAAAGTAGTTCTGCTTTTGTGAAGAACCCATTTTGGATCATAACAGAATCATAGCTCTTCACCTCTTTTCTCACTAGCAGCTACAGGAACTATGTTGTTAAGAGATTCTTTTCTTTCTGCTGAGGAGAGTGCAATCAGCAATGATCAATGCATTAGTGTTCTTCAGCATGTTCTTGTATTTTTGGTAACAGGCTGTAAAAACCCTTTGACTAGCTTGAAATCCCCAAGTCTGTGAACCCTCTGGTTTTTATTGCCTTTTTTCTGTGCAGAACAACAAGGGAAGAAGTTGCTGAAATGCTAAATCACAGAATCATTTCAGGATTGAATGTTCTCTGAAAGTCATACTGTTCTCAGTTGTTATGTCCAAAGTCTGCAGCTGTAAGATCTTGGAAAAAGAAATCTTACTTTATTTTGCAGAGCATTGGCTGTGACGACTATCTGGGTTCAGACAAGGTGATTGACAAGTGTGGAATATGTGGAGGGGACAACACTGCTTGCAAGGTTGTGTCTGGAGTTTTCAAACACACGCTAACAAATCTTGGCTACCACAAGATAGTGGAAATTCCTGAAGGAGCTACTAAAATCAACATCACTGAGATGTCAAAGAGCAACAACTATTTGGGTAAGTTGCATCTCAGTGAATACAGCATTCTTTGTGTGCTATGCGACTGGGTGGAGGTCATGCCAGGAAGACGTTCTACACAGTGTGTAAGAGATGTCAAGAACAAGAGAGGAGAGGAAAGAAAGTAAATCAGGAAACAGGCATTTTGATCAGAATTGACTGACAGTTTAGAATTCTGGCTTGATCTTGCATTGCCAATATCATAGACCTGTTACCATCTATTTCCCTGTCCATCTAACTTTGATTTGGTGTTTCCTGTTAGTTGGTTCCACTCTGGTGATTACACTTCCCACATCATTAACCTTCTCTGAGCGGTCAAGAGTCCAGCCAAGTGGCATGCTTGTATGTAATATGTATCGAGGCTGCTTGAGGAGGAAAGAGCTTCTTCTGATTGCCTAAAAATTTCAGTTCTTTTAAAGTGTAAGGGTATCAACTGTATTGAGATAATGTGATATTGAGGTGGTATCCACAGAATGAAAGGTTATTTGTACAACTGTTTATTCTGAGGCAGGTACTTAATTCAAAACCATAGAGAATCCTGAAATATTTGTATTAACAGTGTGCTGCAAAGTAGAGATCATGTGGAATTTCCTCAGATCTTATGTCTGTTTTGAGTGCATTTGTGAACTATGCTATTCCCTGTTGTAACCTCTGATGTTCCTAGGCTACAAGGTCCTTAGTGTGCCTACATTTGTGCTTTCGTTTTGGAGCTAATTCTGCGGAATGGAATGGAGAGAGAAGAGTTGGTTACGATTTGTAAAACCTGCCCCTCACCCTTTCCTCTTTCCCTGTCAGTCCATCATTAGATCTCTCTTATAAATAAAAGGGCTCCATGAGGCCTCTCTTGCTACCTTGGTGTAATTATTGCTAGTACTGTGTAGCTGTACTGTTTTGAATCCCGATACTCTTGCTAGACAGCTGCTTTATGTCACTTCTGGCTGGTAAGCATCTCAGCTACTGCTCATGTATAAGGAAGGAAAGTGCTCATTATTGAATTGCTTCCCTTTTCTGCTTTCTTCTCCTTAATTCCTGCTAGAGCTGTAACTAGTTCTACCAAAACACTTATGATGGGAAACAGTCTGAACTGTAATGTGAGCTCCATAATTTTACCAAAAAAGTGACTCTTCAAACAGCCCAGGAAAAACAAATGTTCTGGACCTCTTGTGGGTGCTCTTACCAGTTCTAATTTGTTTTGGTTTCATCCAAATGTGGTTTTGATACACTAGGTACACCTGTGTACCCTAGCATTCATGTCTGCATGTGAACAGTTTGTATAGCATCCAACAATACTGAATTTTTGATGGTAAAATAGAACAGTAATTCTATCTAAAGAACTTTCACAGATGCTTGCACATACTATGGGAAACGGGTGAGAAGACAGTTTAGTTGGCAGGACAGTGAAAGTAGCCACCCTACTAATACATCGAATCATAGAGTTGAATGTAATTTTTCTGTCAGATTTACAGAAAAATTTTCCACCAGCATCTGAAAAGAGCTGCCAGAAAAATTTCCTTAACATGTTAAAATGTCCTGAACCACTTGAACAGTTTTGGAATGGGCAGGGCAGAAAAGGACACTTAAACATTTTTTGCTTAAAAATAACCAGGCTGTTGGCATGTATGGGAAAGTGGCAGCTTTTCTCTTTCCCATGCTACTACTTATCTCCTTATCCCCTGAGCTCTTGGTTTATGCTGTCATCTCTCTCTCTTTTTTTTTCTACCCATTTCATATGTTACATTTTTAAGCTGTTGGTATGGCTTTAGTCTGCTAAATTTGTCAGCTCCCTCCCCTGTTAGGAATTCTTGAGGTTGTAGTTCCAGTTAGAAGGGCTTCAGTCTCTATGCTTGCACTTGGTTTATTGAGGCAGGTGAGTTGCACCAGGGCAGGAATGAACATGTTCTAACAGATGAGAGAACTGGAACTAAAGAAAGGTTTATCAAGCACTTTACTGCACAAGAGAAATGGTAAGTGGGAGGTGGTTTTTTGGCATGTTGGTGCTCACAAATTTCTCACTGATAAAACAGCCCTCAGTATTCAGACATTCACAGTTTTATAGAGCACATAACAGTAGCAGAGCTGGGAAGCTTGAAAGCTCTGATCTGGTATTTATTTACTGTTTTCCCTATAGTTTTGGTAATAAGCAGAAAGAAGTCTTGAACTTTAAAAATGATTTAAAAATCCCTTCAACTCATTCTTATGCTGCAGCTGCAGCAGCAACAACAACAACAACGAACCCAACCCAGCAGCCATTCCTTTAATCATGTAATTGAGTGCTTTGCAAAACTGAAGTTTCAGGTCCCTGTTCTGTCGTAGTCCAGCTGTAGCCATCAGAGCTGCTTGTGAGCAACATTCTTGGTGCAAGGAATGTAAGCCAGTTGCTTTTGCATTTCCTGACATTTTGCACATCTTATGGTTTCTTCAGTGCAAAATTGTAAGTCAGCTTGAGGTCACTAAAGATTTTTTGGAAGATGAGAACAGATGTTTCTGGGCATCTGAGTTATCCTGCCTGTCTCTGTTCAGGAGACTGTCTTGAGTTCCATGTAGCTTCACTAAACAATTTTTACCAAGCTCCACACCTTTTCCCTGCTTTGTCAAAAGTACCAGGCGAGAGAGCAATCAGGAAGGTGTGTTTTCACAAGGAGATATTCCTGTAAAATCAAGAGGTGTTGGAAAAAGCAGGCAAGAATGTGAGGTTTCTTGCCCAGAGTTTCAAACTCAGATCAAGTCATCCAAACATTCGAATGCTTCTCCATACTGCTTTTGTAAACTTATTTGTAGTAATCAATTGCTCATTGTTGCAAAGCTTATGACCCTCGTAAGAAGCGTATTTCTAATTATGATGCTTAATCTCATAGTAGCTTATTAAGGTTTACTAATTCTAAGTACTGCCATTTTGTTCTTTGCACACAAGTTTGAGTGCAGAATAAAATATATAAGCTCTTGCTACTTCTGAACTTCTGTTAAAAGAAAAAACATGGCAGTGGCAAATGAAGCTTTTAGTGTTTCTGGAACATGTCATTATCTGGGTAGTCAGAGTATTCAGATCAGGCTGTTTCAGTGTTGGTTCAACCAGTTGTTCATGTAACTTTATAATTAACTTTTCACAAAGCCTACAAAACCACAAATTTCTTGTGCATTTTATTTCTGTATACCTTAATAACCTTCAGCAATGTTGTTTCTGGTTTCTTCTGCTTATGTTTTCCTTTTTTTTTAGGTGTTCTCCTATTTTTGAATGAATGAATTTCGTATGGCACAAATACAGTCTTCTCTTTTTCCCTGCCTTTCCCCCTGCCCATGTGCATGTTTTCCATTTAGGTTTCCATTTCGGGAAGACCTTTACTGTAGGAAGAGTGTCGATCTGATAAAGAAAAATAGTCAGATTGAGAATGGCCTGTAACATTAACTGGTGTTTCTTAGTGAGCCAAGCTGAACTACCTCTAATGGAGCCATAAGGCAGATCAGAAATTCCCCAGGAAACATCTTGTATTTTTTCTTCTGTGTGTCTGGAAAGCAAGCAGTCCAGGTTTAGACTGCTAAATAATAGCTATTAACTATTAATAATGTGTTGGTCTGTATATTTAGTATATATTTTTACAGTAAGAAGCAAAAGCTACGTATTACAATTCAGATTTAGACTCCATAAAATGTAATCAAGGCTATAAGCTGGACAGTCCTGAGCTGTTTATGGAATGATTTCTCCAAGTAGTTTTCAGCAATATTTTCTTACTGGCTGATGTGTTAGACCTTTCGGCAACAGAACTGCTGACCTTGGACAGACTTTTCCATTGGCAAAGCACTTCTGTCACATGCTTTTGTACAGAAAAGAGACAAAGACGTACTTTTTATCCCACCGGTAATCATCAGCTGGCCAGTTCTCAGACACTGAAATGGGAAGCTTGCCACTGAATTAAGTAGGACCATAATATCTTAAGTGGGACCAGTATGTTACAGCACTTATGCTGCAAAACATGTGGTTTTGAGTATAAATACTTCAGCATCTTTGGGATTGGGATTTGGAATAATGACAAAATTTTGAAGCCAAATGACTTAAATCTGAAGTGATTATTTGGAAGGTGCTTTTTTGCATGTTGGATCTTGAGAACCTAATTCAAAGAACCTGGTTGTTATCCATATTCATAGCCTAAAAAGCAAGATAACCTGATGGGAAGGAGGTACCAATAGTAAAAGTTAAAATTTACCTTAATACGAGAGTGAAAGATACAATGGTTGAAAATGTATTAGTTTTGAAATACACTTACCATGTGTAATGAGCTTGCTCTAATTGGAAAGAATCTGGAGATGTCTTGTAACTCAAGCAACAGTTTGTTTCTAGATCAATTGTCTGAACCTGGAGTCATAACATTCTCCAAATGGTACCAGACATACTGCCTGCCGTCACTGGCAGTGGAGGTTTATGAGATATTGTATGAGACAGAAGTATATACATTAGAATTTTAGCAAGTCCCTTAACATTTTGTGCCTTACCTCAATACTGTTTATTACAAATAGTATACAGGTACTGTCTGCCATACAAAGATGTTTCACAGTGAAGTTTATTTCATTGCTAATTGTAAAGGTTTTTTACAGTTCCTTCAGGGAATATGTTGTCTGTTTCAGTTCTGTTTTTCATGGAATTAAGTTATTTCAGCCTAAACGAGATAGGAAGATCTTTGGTGCTAATCACTTTTCCCTGCTTTCTGTAAAATGATACTCTGCTATTCTAGTGTCTTCTACTAGCACAAACCAGAATTTTTGATTAAAATAATCACAGTATTTGTGATTAAAATAAGAGTTACACTTTAATATTTAAAAAACAAAACAAAACAAAAAAACAACCGAAGTCCAAAAGATGTTAATAGCATTCTTGTGAATATTGGTCTGCCTGGACATGAATATGGATTTAAGGAATTTGTAATATGAAAACAACAGTGACTGATGCTAAAAGGGCTGTGAAAAGGTTATCTGAAAAACATTTTGGTTCAGTACTCCCTGCAGCAGATAACGTTGGAACAGTATGCTTCATGATGAAATATTGTTAGCAGCTCTCGAGCTTAGAATAACATTTTGAGATCAGTTTAGAGGCTCAGATTTACAGCAAACAAAGGAGTTAGTTAGATGAGAATACCAGCAGGCAATTCAGAAGATAAACATTGTTAGAGGTGCTGCTATATCACTGTGATTTTAATTACATGGTTTATAAGTAATGCAATCCTTAAGCTGCACATGTGAGAGAGATGCTCCAGCTCTAACTCACAGACTAGCACATACAGGGATGCACATGGAAATGATAATATCAGTTGGTAACTCCTGCCTATTTGCTTCTGCCTTGTCTCCTTGTCTTCACTCTCAGTTTTTTCTACAGTGCATCAAATTTTACTTTTGGTTAAAAAGTTTCTGACTCTACAAAATTGGCCTTTAATGGAAGCTTAACTAATTTTTGGCCACCTCAAAAGTTTCAATTCTGTGTCAGTTTCAGAAAATACTTGATGAGCAGAGAAGATTCTCATTTAATTCACTGCACTTACTTGAGGTTAATTAGCATTGGTTGCTTAGTTATAGGTGTATTGATTATCTGAATTATTATTAATTTGAATTAATTGCTCTCTGTGTGGCCATGCTCTAATTCAAAACTAACACAGGTCTCTAAGAGAGTTGTCTCTCAACATGGATTAAAACCAGTCTCAGTGCTGAAATGTCTTAACGCTGACCTACCTAGGAAAATTCTTTTCCATGCCTGTTTTATGCACAGAAGGTCAGAGTCTGACCAGACAAACATGCATTTTTTTTTCCACAACTACCCAGTCCAGTGCCTGTGAGTTAGTGTTACACTAATTGCTGACAGATTCACTTCAGGATTTACATTTGGACTACACATGCTGGCCTGAGCCTTTCAATGGATTACATTTCCTTAAGCCAAAAAGTGAGTACAGTATCGTGGTTAGTTAGGTAGTTAAGGCAAAACTTGTTTACATGGGTGACTTTTGATCGTTTCATGGTCTTCCTCTGCAAACTGTAGTTTCAGTGGGTGTGAGGCCACCTATTCTTGTTTTGAACCATGATAATTGCTTTTAACATAGCCTGTTGGGCTACCACGTTCTGTTTGGGGGGTTCAAGACAATGTTGAAGGGGCATGAGGAGTCCATTTTAGGCCTGGAGAGGACAGATAAACTAGAAGTGTGTTCTGCCAATAATTTTTGGGTCAGTCTAAGTTTGGATCTTGCCTTCTGCAGTCATATTCTTGTCCCAATGAGCATGGGTTTTCTCTGTTAAAAAAGCCATAGCTAGGAAGAAGTGTTCACTGTGTTACGTATAAGAGTCTTTGTACTTTCTTATGTATACTAACTGTATTCTTGATTATATTCCTTTTATTAAACCATTCCTTCCTAAAAGGAAATACTAGCTTACAGGATAATTGGGATTACTGCTTATGCCTTATGGCCACAGTTGTATGTGTGTTGTCATGTGGGTTGGTTCATTCTGGGATTTGGAAAGCCTTTTCTGTGGTGATGCTAGGTAAATATCTAGGAGACACAAAACTGGGGAGCACATGGGATATTTCACTTGTAAAAGCCTTAATAAGGTTACCATTTTTGAAAATTATAAACTGACCATCAAATTTAAAAGAACAAAACCAGAAAAATCCAGGATTGAAGAATCATGGTGGAACAACTTCACGTAAGGCATAGGACAGGAGGCAGTCTAAAATCCAGCACTAACACTCCTGAAGCTGTAAAGGAGGGGTCACTTATGATCTGAATCAGTGCCACTTGAAGTCCTTGCAGATTATGTCACTATTTGGCCCTTGGAGTTCAGCCTCTAAAGTGTTTGAGGATCTGTATCCTCTCTGCATCCTCAGTGTTTGAGGACAATGCACATGTAGATAAATTACCAAGGATAATAAAGACTGACACAAGGTTCCTTCTAATGCAAAAGGGTTAAAAACAAATAGAAGACAGTATGTTAAGACAGTTAGAAATCTTGCAATAGCTATCTTTCTAATACTTCTTCCCTGACATTTGTTACTAAGATGTCTGGTTCTTCATGTGCACACACCTATATTTATATATCCTTTGAATTATTCTCCTTAAAATAGTTTCAAATTCATTTTCTGCAGGGAGAGTTTCTTTCACTAAAGAAATGTTCATCCTGTAGCCCACATGTATTACTTGGCTAGAGTGATCACTTACTAAAACCCTTGAAGTTGTTAAGACTTCAGATGAAATTCAACCCTGGTGTTAATGAATTCAACTCCACTGAATTCAAGTTGCAGAAGGGTCTTACCTAGTTTAATGACCTGTAGTTGAACCAGAATATATCTAGGACATGATTCTTTGCTGACCATGTATTTTTTCAATACTGGTGTTGCTTAAATAATTACATTTTAGAGTTTCTGGCAAGGTTATCTTATTATAGTAAATTCCAAGGTGACCTTTTCCCTTCTGGCTTCATTAAGCAGCCAGCTAATATCTAACTCTGTATAATGGTCTGCAGGGTTCCAGGCACATTCTGAAAACATGCAAAAGAAATGCCTTCTCAAAAGCTGGCTTATTCTTCCTTATATGTTAAGTGGCAGATCTTTCACTCGTGGGTGATGGCAAGTACTGATGAAGCCTGAATGGTTGGGTTAACTTCTGTATCGCAGCTTTCCACCACTATTTCACAAAACAGACTTCTGCATGTCACTTGCAGGTGTTTTTGTGTAGGTGCTTCTAAATGAGATTCTCCTTGCTTGCTAATTGTGGGAGATCTGCTGAGAGAGCCCTAAGTTTGGGTGCTGAACAAGAAGCCTGGCCTGAGGGAGTGGTGGCCTTCCATCTGGCCTGAATCTCAAGGAGAGTTCTCTGTGTTACTGACTTTTGCAGGTAAACAGCTTCCTGGCCTTTCTCCTTTTTTCTCTCTGCATCCTGAAGAATACGAATACATCTTTCCAGCACCCGTTGGCTAGGGCTTTACTTTGCTCATTGCTGACAGCAGTTAGGACCAGGTTTGGAACTTGGAGAAATCATGTTTTCATTTCCTGTGTTTCCTAGTTCTGTCATCGTTTGACAGAGGTGGTGTTGGGTTTTTTTCACCATTTGTTTGTAAGCGGTGTTCTTATAAAAACAGCTATCAATACAGCAGTGCACCAGCTGAGGCCTGCTGTTGCTTTGATGGTCTGCCCTGCAATACATCATTTGAACAACAGCCACCAGCAGCGAGTCCCATTGAGGTGCTTGTTTCAGAAGTTCTGTATTAAATATTTTTTTTCATCCTCTTGAAATATGGAAAGGTTGTTTTGAAAGGAATGGTAAGAGATAAAGTGTGCAAAATAGGGAGAAGGCACTCAGACAGGCTGGTTGTTCAGTTTGACTTGTAAAACACCCAGCAATCTGGTTACTTATATGACTTTGCAAACCCCTTCGGCCTGGAAGCCTCTGGAGAACTGACTGCATATTTTAAGTATTTTCTGCTTCTTGTCAGACCCCAAAATCTTTAATTTCAGCCTTTCTCACCATGTATTGATTACAGTTCTGTTTGCAGTTATGAACAGAACCAAAGAACTGGAATGCAAAATTTCAAAGAAAATGCATTAAAAAATGAAAGAGATGGACTGTTTGAACAGCTTTTGCTAATCTGAACCCAATTAATGTGAACTTCTTAGATCTTAAATCTTTAGATTATTTTCCTCATCTAGCCAATGACCAAATCATCAAGTAGTTTGCATGAAAATACTTGTTTGAATGTTTGCTTTTGTGTACAGTGTTTGGCATATCAACATGTGGTTTGTTTAAGGCTTCTTAAAAAATCTTAGCTCTTCTGAACAGTATGTGTTAATTGAGCTTCTTACAATGCGTCCATTTCATGGCACTGACCAATATTTGGTAGCATGGATTCTCCTCTCACTAATGCAGCTGACTTTCTGCTTGCACTCTGTTCTAACTTTGTCTTTAAGATGGCCAACAAGGGACCATTTTGGAAATGTCATGTACTCTCTGGAAGTCATTTGCTTTCTAAGTTGATTAAAGTCCCTCATACGTAATCTATTGCTTAGTTGTCTTAAAGTAAAAACTTCTTTAACCAAGGATATTCCTTCTTAAAGTTGTGACTAGGGTGTAGTTGTCTTAACTTTTAGCCATGGGTCCAATACAATACTTTTCTCCTCTTACTTATTACAAATGTTCATTCAAAATGAATTTTATACTCTGACTTAGCTATACATAAAGAATGACCAGTGTCAGTCCAAATGTGTAAACTATCCATAGGCAAATTCCTGAATCACGGGAAAACACATTTCTTCCTTTTCCTGCCAAGAGGAGAGGTTGTTACTAATTTAAATAGTTGTTCAAATGCTACACAACAAAACTTAAAATAATGGTTGGGAACCTGGTTTCAATTGTTGTAGATATTCCTGTACAGCATTCTTCGATTCTCTAATCTTATTTTATTCTCAGCAGGATTCTCTTTTGGATAGTGAAAACCCTTTCTTTGTTCCTTAAGTGTCCCTTGATCAGGTCAGATGGAACGTGCTTTGACTAATCAGTAAGGGAAACTTCTTTCCTATTCTTTTTTCAGTTGCTTCTCTTATTTCCCTTTGAACTTCTCAGTTTCAACATTTTTGTTTCTTAACTTTTTAAAATCTCTTTTAGTAAAATAATCACCCGGTAGAAATTCTACATGATTAGTGGCATCATGGTTGGATCCAATAAAGAGATTTCATCTGCAGAGAATATTTTTATATTGCAGCATTAAATTCCAAAAGAAATCCAAGTCTTTTCTGATACGCAATATATACAGGGATTTAAAACTTGATTCATAGACTGTGTGATTAAGTTAGTCAAGGAGATTAAACTTTATCCTTTATTTCTTAACTTGCCTGGTGTCTTTGCTTTCTATCTAGTATTACTTCACTTTGTGTCAGAAATGTCTGGGTACTTAGAACCCTTTCAGACCCAGTCTTCCTTTCATATTTTTACCTCTGGCAGCAATAGTTACCCCATGGTCATGGCTCCATTTATTTTATACATTTGTGTTATAATCAAACTGCTATAGTTCTGAAAACTTTGGTAGTGTCACTGAGAGATCTGGGGCAGGTGAATGTCTGCTGTGGGATTATGAACTGATTTTCGGTGAGCTACTTGCCAAAGGTTACCAGCTCGCACTGCTAACCTAGACATGATTTAGGGACCCTGGGATAGAAAACCTGTAAGTCTATTGACCATAGGTAACCACAAAATGCTAATAAGGGTTTTATTAAGGGCATGATAGTCCACCAGCAGCTAATCTGTGCTGAGAAGTTAATACTCGGTTCATCTGATTCACCTACATTCACCTACGCCAGCACTTGTACCAGAGAAAGTACTACACTGCTTTGAGTCCGCATGTAGACAGTTGGCATGACTGCTATGGCATGAGGCTGCAGCTGCTTCCTCTACACCTATAAAACTCTCTCTGTAGCTGGTACAGAGGACGGAACATCTAAGTGTAACTTGAGGATTGTAATGTAAGGATTCTGTGTAGTAGTTTCACTGAAATTACAGGAGGTAAACCTCAGGGAGGAACAAGAGCAGGGCTGTTCGTTGAGCCGGAGGACACAAACCAAAGCATGAGAATATCTAAATGATAAACAATACCAGAGCTTTGGAAAACTTGGAAAAGAGATACATTTTTATTGGCAAAACCAGGTCCCATCATCTGTCTTGTAAATTGCTTGTAAGGACCGAAGGCAACAACGTCTTAGTGTAGAACGTGTCTGCAGATGTTCAGTCAGACTGCAGGATAAAGATTCCTTTGGTAAGTGGAATTACAAGTTTACTGTTGAATTTCTGTCATAACATTTCATCATTCTCTTCTTGGTTTGTATGCCAGAAGACTGGCGGGATTGATTTTTCACAAAGTGTCTGGCAGAGCTAGAAAATGTTGTTAATATATCCAGAACAACAGTTCCCTCTCATTTTTCTGTTGTTCTTACCAAGTACTTTTTCTTCCTCCTTCCTCAAGCTTAATTAATGCAGGGAAAGGCCAAGCTGTGGGGACTGGCTTGAGCTTAAACTTACATTATAAACAGACAATACCTGTCTGTTGATAAAAGAAGACTGAGAAGTATGATGCCCTCTTAAAATTGTGTTAAGAGATGGTAACTTCCCAACATCATAATTTTTGGTTGCATTTTGTCTCTAGTGTGTCAGTTGGAAGAAGAATGTAATCTTAAGAATTTAGTGGCTTCTTCAGCCTGTGTTTATTAATTCTTCCCTTGTCTCTCTTAATAGCACATCATAGTTCATTCCAAAAGCTTTTGAGTTTCTAGTTCAAAACAGTTCTTCATGGATTATTTTGAAAATGTTCCTACAGTCCTAATGAGCAACAGACCTAGTTTATTATTAACTTCCAGTGGTTATTTCTGTTAGAGGGAGATGTTGTGCATTGAAGCTGCAAAGTTTGTCAGTTATTTCTCGACATTCACTGGTTGGTGAATGAAATAGAGGCTTCCTTCCTTGTGCATCTTGGTGTGGGCTCAGTTATGAGCAGTTGCGCAGAAGACACAATTTTGGAGAACTGCAAAGGAAAACAGAAGATTTTGTTCCATTCTGTTAGTGTGTGAAGAAGTGTCACATGTTTGTAATTTAGTGTGCTGCCATCAACCTTGAAGATAGTTTAATTTGAAAAAGATAAACAGGGGAAATCTTATTAATGTGTTCAGATTAACCTTGAATTACGTTGCACTGATAGTGGCCTTTTGGAGTGCTTCTTTATAACAAACTGCATGTGGTAGTTCATGTGTCAGGAGAGGTGTGTGCACAGAACCCAGGGGGAAGTATGTCTGATGACCATACAACAAACAGAAGTAGTGTTTTCACAAGCTATTTAGGACAGTGCAGCTTGCATCTTTGTTCTTTGCCTTTATTTGTCTTCAGTTAACGGACTGTGAAATGAGCATACTAAAAAGCAGAACACAATGTTACTGTAAAAACAGGCAATTATTTGAGAGATTCAAACACTTGAGAAAACAGCAATGTGACTTTCTGTATTCACCTTGGAAGAGGAATGTTAGTTTGTATTTCTTGAGAATGAGACGGATCTGATGCCTTAGGATGTTTGATACTCTATTCTGCCAGAGTTGTGCTCCTGAGATTTTGTTGGCTAAAGTTGAAAGTTAAACTGAGAAAGAAATCAAATGAGTAATCTTAAAGTTCACTGATCTCTGTTGGTTTTCAGAATGTGTGCAATGTCTTTAGCATCTCCATTTCCACTGCATATACTTTTGAGGTAAAGGTGAAATAAAATTGACTAGTTTTTTTCCCACCTTGCAAGTCTGTAAAGATTCAGGAGGAAGAAACAGGGAGTGTGGAAAGGGATATAGGCATTTGTTTTATTTCAATATCATCACTAATGCAGATGGAGCAATAGCAATTTAACAGTTTCCTGGAGGTGAAATGGTGAAGGCTCTTTCCAGTCTGCTAGCTTCATCTTTCCACTTTTTAAGCGAAATCAGTGGTAATATAGTCAGGATTCCAACAAAAATCAGGCATCTTGGAACCCTGCTAGGCTTCAGAATTAGTTAGATGAATATACCATCTGCTCATACACAAGTCATTTGTTGCTTCTTCATTCTGGTATACCTGTGTCTTAAAATTGGTACAGTATTACATATGTAGAGTCAAATTCCTGTTGAAGACAGATTTTAACAAGAAGCGGTAACTGTTATGCATTGCCACCTGCTGTGCTTTTTCTTTCCTCCTCCAGTATAAAGCAGCCATCTTATGGCTTTCTTCCCTTGAAAACTGGAAACAGTGTCTGAGTTGCACTTCTGACCTCTTCTTGTTCTCTCCTTCTCAGGCAGTTCAGTACCACCACTTGCAAGGGCAAAATTCCCACTCTTCCTTATGGTGCAGAATAATGGAATATTGGAACTCTTTAGGCCTGCATGTGTGCTGACTCTGGCAACTGAAAACCTTAAAAATACACTTATGTAGGTAAGGTTTTCAGGCAAATGTTAATAGTAATATGTTTACTTGGTTTAAAGTACTTAAGAGCCTGAAGTATAAATTCTGTTTTGGCAGTTGCACATCAGATGAATTACAGTAATCTTTTGCAGAGAACTGGGTTTCATGACAGAGATGAAAGTGACGGTGCTACCAAAGGTGTTGCATATTTGCATCATAGCAGAAATGACAGTGGATTCGAGTTAAATATTTCATTTGAACCCCATAACTGTCCTGATGATCCAGCTTTCTCAGAGTCCAAGTCAATATAAGAAAATATCTTAGAACTGATCTTCTAAGGGAATGTGGTAGAGGGCCAGACCTTTCATCTTGTGCGTGGTTCAGCGTACAGAGTGCCTATGAGTATAAGCAGAGCTGCCTAGGTTTCTTGGTCTTTGAAAGCCTCCAGGCTTCATTACATCGTTAAGATGTTCCGAAAGTATTTCAAGACACTGCCTTTTAAAATTAATAACTAGCAGTGTAGCTGTTTAGTGCTTAAAATCCATTCAGCACGGTAAATAGTTCCAGAGGGAAGGTGGGAACACTGACTAGAACTTCTTGCTGTGCGAGGCTGCCCTCCTTCATTTTCGCTCAGTGGTGTTCTCTGCTGAAATCCACTGGTGTACAGGTTCGTATTTCATCCCTCCATCCAGAATTTGGCTGTTGAAACAAAAGCTCCTTGGTTCTTTAAGAAAATCGTCACAGAAAGTGCTTCTTATCTTCAAAGTCTTTTTCTGACATTAATTAATTGGATCCTCACAATCCTGTGAGCAGGATAAGGAGCAGCCTGAAAATGCCCATTAAGCACTCCTACTGCAGTGAACTGTATGAAACGCTTTTGGAGCCTAGCTGGGTCAAGTGTTCTTTCTACTGCCCAAATAACTTTAAAAGTGTCTGAAAAGAAGTGCACAAAAATTAAAAATGCTTTTGAACTTTTGGCACACTTTTATGCCTGTGTGCTTGTGGACGTAAAAAAGCTGCTGTTCAAACAAGCAGGGGCAGATCCTCAGCAGCTTGTAAATTACAATGGTGCCATTGATTTCATTGGAACTGGGCTGCCTTAGATGAGCTGAAAGGCCTGGCTGTCTGCTTGGGAAGTAAAGCAATATGTAGTAACACCTGATTTGAATAAAAAGCTTTAAACTCTAACAATAATAGTAGTAATAATACCTATAATGAAGATATACTTGCAAGCACATGGAATAGATTTTCTGTGAGACAGATTCAAGAGAAAGACATGTTAAATGAACAGAAAGGAAAGGCAAAACAAAACAAAATGATTGGTATTTGTGGATATATCCTAGTATGAAAATGGAAAATATTTTATCTCTCCACTGAATTACCAAACATTCCTTTCTCTCTCAGATCACCATTGTCCTAAACTCTATCTGACAGTAAGCAATTGTAGAGGGCACCAGTTTGTGTTTTGGTATTTAGGGTGGGGTTTATTTCTGTCTTCACTGAAGTTAATCAGGAAATGCTGTTAACCACTGAAGTTATTATGTGGATTTTTGATAGGATTATAAATGAAAAACATGCAGCGTTGAAACTCACTGGACTTGGAATACATGTGTTTCAGTATCACCCAGAAGGATCTTTAATATTTAGTTCACTTTGTCAATTCATGGGCAGATGTTTTCCCTAGAAGTTACGGTCCTTAAATAATGCAACCATGTGTAACCATGTATTCAGTTTTGAAGTAAAATAATTGTTAATCAAGTAGACTGTGAACTTAGAAACACTGGAACAGGGACTGATTAAAAGAAGACAGATAAATATGCCATACAGAAGCCTATGAATGTATTATTTATGTATTCTTTCTCACATATGCTTGGAAGAACTTTAATTTACTTTCTGATGGCAAAATAATTATATAGTTTGTTCTAGTGATACTTAGTTTCTTCTATTATCTATTCAGAATCTGGACTCCACTGTTTTATTTATGCTGCCGACAAAATACTGCCAGTAATTACCCAGACTTATTTACTGATCCGGGGATAGACTCACAACTTGGACATCCATGATTTTATTTCTTTCTTTACATGAAAAAGTTTGATTAGAGAAATTTTTTTTTCTATCAACTTGGAATAAAGAACAATAATAGAATGAGAAGTGACACACTTAAATGATTTGTATTTCGAATAATCCTGTGCTTCTTTTCATGAAATAATTCAGTCATATTCTTTGTTGCCCTTGGACCTGTAAAAATCATCAATAAAATGAGATTATTTCCATTTTTGTCATGTCTGTAGGTTTCTGGGCTTACCTCCAGGTATCAGTTATATGTTTCACATTGTTTGATAGCTTTGTCAAATAAATATCAAATAAGTTCAGTCCCAGAACATCTTTTTTATGTTTAAATGTGCAGACTGACATAAACAATAACATGTGTGAGACTGCCCTGAGCCTTATAGGCAGAAAATAATGTATGAGAAAGTGGATACCAGTGCTGAGTTGGCTTTCCAGCTTTCCTCTGACCACCCAGCGTATTGTGCCAGGGATTCATCTTCTGGCAAAGTGTTCTCAGGTAAATGGAGACAGCCTTTCACTAGTGCATGTATTATTTTTCTTTGCTAAAAGCCAAATATTCAGTAAGATCTGTAATAAATTAATGTTGGTTTAAGCTGAAGACCAAGGTTTACTATGCTGTTGTCAGCTTTTATTAGAGAATAAGGGAAGAATTGAATGGTTTTTCAGGGCTTTACATCAACAGTAGAAGTAAGTCTGTCTGGTTTAGTTTCTGGCCTGTGTCCTTACCGTAACAGCCACTGAATTAGTCAAAGCTCCTGTATCCTTACCATAATGGCCACTAAATAACCAAAGCCAATGTTCTTCTACCCATAATAACCTCTGATCTCTTAACTCCTGATCTCTCTTTGGTCTAGCAGCTTCAGTCTTCCTGTGAGCACCCTGCGCAGGTCTACCTTGTGCACTGGCCCTGGTTCTAAACTGCGTGTGCTGCTGGCCTGGCTGGCTGGCCAAGCAATGCAGAGAGCTGCGGGCTCATGCTGCAACCTGCTTTGCAGTCAGGGAAGGCTTTTAGACCTCTCCTCTACCTGTTGTCAGCATTTGTTTACATCTTGCATTTGAGGCTTGCCTGAAATTAGGCACTAAGTTTGAAAGCTCTCTAGAGAATGGGAATGTCACACGTTGAGCCAGAGGAATTCATGTCTAAGCTAGGGGACCCAGCAGAGCTTTGCAGCTCACAGATCTGTGTGTTTTGAGTTACAGCATTCAACTTTACCACACAGAGCATCCAAAACTCTTGAGAAATTCCACTTGAAATTTGAAACAGCTTAGGAATATTCATTAGCTCCAGTTTTATATTGTGAGGAATTAAAGCTATTTAGCAAGCAAAAGAAGCAGTTACAATTCTTTCTATTTCATCCTTGGATTCTCAGTGCTATTTTTCTGCAGACATGTCTGTCTGCTGTTTTAACTTAGCTGTCTTACAACTGTTCCAGTTCTTAGCAATTGTCAGGAGTGCGAGGAGGTAGAGAACATTTTTTGTTATGCCAGCTGGAGAGAAGAGTGGGGTATGTGCACATTTGCATTTCACTAATCTGGCCCTTTTGACTGAAGCAGTGTCTAGATTAGAAGATAATTCAATTGTACTTATCCACCCCTAGGATTTACGCCAAATGTGTGCTGAGTTTCTGTGCTGGGCTAACTAACGTGCAGCTGAGCAGTGCCAGAAGGCTCAGCTATCATGTTCAGAGCCATTAGCAGTCAGTCCGATCAACTCTTGAAATATAAGAACCAGATTCTGACTGAAATTATGTAACTAAGCCAAATACTATAATCTGCAGGTTCGGTGGGAGTTGCATAGCTAAAATACCACATGCTGTGTTGGAAATGTATCCCTCCTGGAGACCTCTAGTCCTGAATGTTCTTGTTATTTCTAAATAGCTGGTTTACAGCTATTGCCAGTGAAGAGTATTTCCTGATCTTACTTGAGGTATGGTTGTGAATATGTTGCTAAAAATTCAGGCCATGCTTTTTCACTGGGTTAAGACTGAAATTCCTATTAAACCTGAAAAGAACTGAAGTTCTGAGAGTGCCATTTAGAAACTTTAACCTTAGTTAAAAAGAAAGAAATTAAGGATGTGTAAGTAAGAATGTGAAAAGACTTTGAAGTTTTGTGTAGAAACCCCCCACAATCATGAGTTATATTCTATGGATCAATTCCTGTGTCCTTCTGAACCACAGGAGTTCCCTTGAGGTGCTGTATTTCCTAAAACAGAATAGTACATGTACAACTGCGCATATACATTTAACATGGTTTCTCTGCAGATAGAGGACACACATGATTCTTACTCTATTCCTCTGGGGTTTAGTGCTGTCTTTCATCTTCTCCCCACTTAATTTCACTCAGTCTACTCTTGCACCAGCCCTTCTGTTCTCCCTTTTCAGTATTTTCAGGACAAACCTGAACAATGGTAAAATTATATACCGTTGAAAGCAGCAGAATATTTACACTGACTAGAGTGGAATCGGCAATTCAGTCATTTCCTCCTACCCTTTCAACTCAAGGGAAATTTCTGTGCAAGTTAGAAGACAATCTTTGTATAGATTATTTTAGTAGTACTTAATAAAATGTATTTGAGCTATATTATTATAGAGTATGGCTAGGTAAAAATAAATGGAAAGCTCATCATTCTTTATCATATACTGTCATGGTGTAGATTACTTGTGTAAGTCCTTTTAGTTTGGCTCATTTACAGAATAATGGGAAATCTGCTCATTTTCAGTTATTGTTGGAATGACTCTTACCTCTAGTAAATACTGTGCTGGTCTTTTTATAACTTGTCACTTACTTCCCCTCCAGTATAGAGGGCTGTAATATACTACTCATAAAATACGATGACTCTGTTTAGGAGTGATGTAATTTCTTACAGGATTCTCTTACTCATTGCAGTTCATACACTTTGATACAAATTGGGAATCAAAACAGCCTTAGCACAGAATTGGATAGTTGTATCTTTAAACATGGTAGTGGTTATTGAGATCCTGACACAGAGCAACATTTGCATATATAGCTAAGAGCACACCATTAATGCCTCCATGCTTTCCTGACTTTAGTAAAGCCTGTCATTCTGAAGAGGACTAAGCAGGTTTATTTTTTGTACTAGAGACCTCATAAATGTAACAGTAGCATAAAGATGAATTTCATCTTTGTTGTTGCCTCTTACTCTTCCATTTGCTTTCCCGGTAAATATTAGTATGTTCTACAATAAATGCCTTTAGAAACTAATTTTATGCTCCAGGCAAGCTATTTAGAGTCATATCTCAACATTTGGGAGTATTGCCTCTGCATAACTTATTCCCTATGGAAAGCATGGAAGTCATGTAAGTGTTATTAATTCTGTACTTACGAATAATAATATTAGAAGTCATCAATCACTCAAAAGCACCTATTTGAAAAATGGGAAAAAGCCCTTCATTAGAGCAATTATAATAGGGGAAGCAATAATAGAAAAAAAAAAACCCCAACCTGAAAATGAAGGCCAAGATGCAATTCATAAGGAGTGCTTATGCCTTACAGTGAAAGAATTGCCAAAATGCCAAAGTTCGCTTTAATTAACCTTTTTACTTGCATCATCTAATCTGCTTCATGAAGTCCTTATTTCGAAAGTGCCAGCCCGTAAATGGACATGCATTTACAGTCTTACTCTAGCAGCTGGGTGAGTAAAAAGATCTAACTACAACCTCTGATTGATTAACACTACTATTTATATCTGTTTTCACATGGTCCCTGGTTAGACTTTCAGTGTTGCACACTGTTCCCCAGTGGGATTGAGTATGATGTGTGTGGGAGCAGTAGTGTCACTGAAGCACAATAAATGCCATATAATCACACATTTTGCAAATCATGTCATATTCTGTATGCATCTTCTGTAGTAACTTGTACGTGCCAGAGTACTGAGAAGTTCAAGTGTGAGAATGCTGTTGTCAGAGAGTGTGTGTGTTTCATTTTTGCTTCTCTTCTCATCAAAAAGATAGAACAAAACAGGAAGGATTCACTAGCTAATGTATTTTTGTTTCAGTTGGCTATTATTAATACCTATCAGGGAAGACTGTATTAAAGTGCGGGGAAATACTGCATCCTCTTCTGATAGAAGCTAAGCTGTGTGCCCTTTTGTAACATGCAGGTTAAATCTGAAATTTCTTGGGGGATTTTATCAAAGCTGTTGAGACTTTGAACCTGCTGCAGTGTCTGGGCCTGAATACATCAGGTGGCTATATGATTAGTTTTGTTTCTCAAAGCCCATATTATTTATTGCAGCAATAGTTAATTGTCTGTTCTGCTTTGCTGCCCCAGCATTTTCCTTGTGCTGATGCATCAACATGGCTGTCGGAGGCAGAAGCAAAAGAAGGAATGGGCATAACTGAATGCAAAGGAAGCTGCATGAGCAGGGGAAAATTAGAGAGCAACAGTTTCATGAATACTCTGAAAAGAAAATGGCTCCTTGCAGTGGCAAAAAAAAAGGATGTTTCTGTTAGCAGTGGTTAATTGTAAAACTTTTACCTTTAAGCATGTAAATAGTATTTTCTTTTTGCAGGTAGGAAAAAATCAGGAGTTTTTTGAATCCCCATATAGTGGGATTTTTTGCCTGAGTTGATCTGCAAGAACAGGCACATGAAGAGCTCTGAGCAAGATTAAACTTTTTTCTCTGAGGACAATCTTGAACTATGATGAAATAAAGAAATTTTATTGACAGCAGTTTTTTACTGTGAAATTTCAACCATGCTGCTGCTTTAGAGATGTGATAAATTCATATCTAGAGAGGGGAAAACAGAGAATTACACCAGTGGACCAAAATGATCTTACCATTATAATTAAAACTTGGGAAAGACCTGTCACAGTGTAGCAAGTTCAACAAAAATCTGAAGGAGGATTAAAACTACGTATGCATCTGTGTGGACAGCCACTCACTGCTCTTTCAGGAAAGCAGCAGATGTTTGTGAAACAATGTTTTCACATTTTTATGTTGAGACAAGTAAATTTCACATTTAGTCTGTGTTTTTCAGAGTCACACCAAAGGTACTAAGTTTCTGACACCAAAGCAATACATTTCATTTTGTGCTACGGTAATGGTATTTGGAATTTTGGGTTTGTCTGATTTTGCTGATGAGCTTTACCATCTAGCTTAGAAGGGACAATCAGTTGTTCGGGCTTAGACTGCTTTTAACAGTGGGCTGCAGGGGAGCTTAGAATGCTGGTATGAAAAACTGAAATGAAAAGTTAGGAGACAGCATGTCTCCTCCAGGCAACAAGCCATTGGAAAAGTTGTCACTAATTTATCTTCTGTGAATGCAGTGCTGCAGTTGCTGACACACCATAGGATCATAGAATCAACAGGTTGGGAAAAAACCTTTAAGATCATCGAGCCCAACCATTACCCCAGGACTGCCAAGACCACTGCTAAACTATGTCACTGAGGGCCTCGTCTACACGGTTTTGGAACACTTCCAGGGACGGTGACTCCACCACTGCCCCGGGCAGCCTGTTCCAATGCCTGAGCACCCTCTCTGTGAAGAGATTTTTCCTAATACCCAGTCTAAACCTCCCCTGGCACAGCTTGAGGCCGTTACCTCTTGTGCTATCACTTGTTACTTGGGAGAAGAGACATCTCTGCACATGATTCAGAATTGAAATGTAGATCAATCACAGCATACAGCTGACAAATGAAGCACAAAAGGCATTTGTAGTTTAGCTTTGTCAATTAATTGGTATTGGACTAGCTTGTGTTGGTCAAACACAAAAGAAAAATGTGTCAAAAGTAGAGGATGTTTCCAGAGAATCTTAAGTATTTGAAATACTGTCAGATTATTTTAGACCAAAACCAAGTGGTTAAATGAAATAGAAAAGACAGAAGGAGGATGAGGCCTTAAAGAACTGTCTTAAACGTTATTTATTTTAAGCATGTTCTTGGAAGCAACTGCATTCAGAACCTCTGAGCACTTGGTGATTGCATGAAATCCAGAAAAGGAAGTTGCCCAGAAATTGAAATAGAATTGGCAACGCTGTTTTTGTTAAGTGGTCAAGCAAGATGAATGGCAAAAGATAAATGAACTCTGAAGGAACTGGATTTCAGCACACTCATGTAGTATTAATAATGAGGATTGTTTTTTGTATCTATGTAGATCTGCAGTAGACAACTACAGATTCAGAAAAGCCACCTTATAATCATTAATGCGGGTTGAAGATAATTTTTCCATCAGCTCAATTGATTTCTCATCCACCTGTTCTAATTGGACATTAGGTAATCTAATTCCATTCCAACACTAAAGATTCCATGCCCAATCTTTAAATTGATACAATTTTACTCGATCATATTTAAAAACCCTAAAGGATGGCTCTTGTAATCATTACGAAATGTATCCAGAAGACTTCTGTTCCCTCAGAGCTGAAACAACAGTAAATTAAGCCTTAGAGAGCAGAACAGGCATCTCTTGTACTGCCCTTTTTTGACTGTGTCATTGTGGAAGGATAAAACCTGACGAAGCAGAACCCGAGGACAAACTTGGCAAAATCAGTTTAATGCAATTCACTGTTTCAAATTTATTCTCATATGAAGCAGAATTTCTTTCATGTGGTGTGATAACTCCCTGAGTAGAATATCAGAAAAAATCCTTGTGAAGGAATGTGCTGAAGAACAGGATGTTGATCTGAAATCTACTGTTAATATTTTAGATAAGAAAGAAAACTGCATAAATCTTTCCGTGAAAATAATGGTATGCTTGAATTATCATTTCCTTGTAATAATATTGCAAACCTTGTCTTTTTATGTCCATTGTTATCTATTCTATACTATGAAAATATTTAAGCAACTGCTTGAATGCCATTGTTAGCAATAAGACTACCTGTCGTACTTAACTGGCAATGTTATGACTACTACTCATTCATGGATAACATGCAACACTTTTTTTGGGAAATAAGCATGTGCCCAAGCTATTAAAATCTGTAAGGAAAGATGTTTGATTTCTAAAAAGCAGATTTTTTAATTCCTATGAGTAAAAAAATGATAATGTTTTGTAAGGATAGGGGTCTATATTAATAAGGTAACTGTATAGAGACAGAACCAAAATTTCAGATGCTTCCCAGATCCAAATATGAATAAGTGTCTCAAATTTGGATGCTTGTGCAGAAGGTTCTGGTTCCTAAGAGTTGAAAAAGACTGGAAATAGCACAGGATCCAGCTTACTCCTAGTTTCAGTCAGGATCTAAAAAACACATGAAAGTCATTTTATGCTTTTGTATTATGTTTACTTATAGTCTTCCCTGCACTGCAGGATAGTGGAGGGGGTTTTGTCCTAAAGTTGGTATTAGAAAGTGTTTTTCTGCATTGGAATTATGTAAGGTCATAGAGTAGTTCCCAGTGGAGCATCCTGCTCTGGTCCGCTTCTTTCTGACACTGTTAAAGTGACCAATAGTGGCTTAGAACTTCCAAAATGGTTGAAAGTTCAGCAACTTTGTCTCAGCTATGTGCAGTTAGAAGATGCCCCATTTTTGTCATACAACATCTGTACCCTTACCCTGTCTTGGTTGCCAGTGAAGAAACCAAATAGAGTGCAAGAGATGAAGGTATCCCACCTGCAGAGATATTTTCTTCTTGTTTAGCGTATACAATCTGATGCTAATTTAGGGCTCAGTCAGTGAACTGCTGACCATTTTCTAATGTCCTCAGCTGGCTCTAGACTAAGAGGTTTGCAGGATCAGACTGTTAAAGATCATTTGATTCTTGGTGATTACAAGGATCTTAGCCCTACTAATATTTCTTGAATTAAGCTCAGAGTCCTGGGGGAGCTTTGCCCCAACCTCAATAGGAGTTTGAATTCAAAAGGTCAGAGGGAAATAATACATAATTCAGTTCTCGAGAAGTGTGCCAAATTTCTCCTAAATATTTTGTAACTAAGGTGTGTTCTAATAATAAGCAAATATCTCTGCTTTTGGAAAGGAGTTATTTCAGAGAATCTATTTGAACTAATACATACTTCATTATTTAAAACTGTAGATTACTGAGTCTCTAGGCATTTGGCTTTTTTTCTCTCTGGGCATCAGAGGTACTTTCAAGTGCCTAGTAGCTGAATGCTATTACTTACAGTATCTCAAGATTGTGGTCTATAAGGTCTTCATTTCTTCATTGATTTAATGTGTATTGTGTATTCTAGACTGCAAGGCATGAAGGCAAGCTATGTTTTGTATTACTGAATAGTGGTTGCTGTGTGTTGGGTTTTTAAGTATCTGAAGTTGTCTTCAAGTACTTTTGGAGAAAGTTTTATAGTTCTGAAGCACTGAGAGTTTACTACCTTTATTTGAATTATCTTGGCTGATTTTTTCTGAGTTGAAGGGGTGGAAGACAGGAGCTGCAGAACATCTTTGAAAGGAGAGCTGTAAGCAAACTGAGAAAATTAATACTCCAGATACTTGAAATACAAATCTTGATGTATGGTCTATTGAGATTTTGCTGTAGAATTGTAGCTTAAGCAGAAATACCAATCAGAGTTTGTATCCTGAAGTATTCCATACCTCTAGTGCAAAACATTACTGAGGGCCACTGCAAACAGCACAGTTTTAATTAAGAAGCTGATACCAGAATGAAAGATAGGTGAAATCAGCTACAAACTGTATGAGGAATTCCTCATGAGGAATTAACGGTAAAGCTGTTCATAATCTTTCATGCTTTGACTAAAAATATTAACACTATAAAAGTTCTTCAGGGGGCAGAGTTGAGGTGGTAGCTGCAGAGCGATCAAAGCATGAAAGAGGCACATTTTCCCTTTTTATGGGGAGGCCTCTTTCAGACTTGTCGTATGATGGATTTGAAATGAAAGTCTAATGGACTCTCAGTTTCTCAGATAGCCATCTTTCCACAGCTTCATTATTAACAACAGTTTAATCTTAGCCAGCTTGCTCTCTTTTTTCCTAAGCTCTTGATAATTGGCTTAATGAGCAATATAAGAAAATATACTTGGATCGTAAAGTTAAGGCAGTGTTCCATATTGAAAACCAATGTAAAACTAGTCTCCAACAAGTTTTGCAGAAGTGTTTACTTCAAGTTGTTTGAATTAAAACTTAATGAGTGTAAAAAGCATGTTAATAGTGTGAAGAGTTTTTTATTTCATGTGTGCAATAGTATGTGAGCTGTATTTTTCCCTCCCAGCCCTATATTAGTAATAATACCATTTTGATGGCTGATTTGTATAAAGTATTTTTCGACTAATGTTTACAGTATAGAGACTGTTTAGTTAATGTGTCAGAAAACGAGAGCTGGGAAACAAGCGGGTGTACAATAGCTGTTGGGAAAAATAAATGTGGAGCATTAAGGAAAATAAAATTTCAAAATGTGTGAAAACATTTTTACAGGATCTGATCCAGAGCCATCATCACTTGAATGTTCTGTTTCGCTTGCAAGCCAAATGTATCAGGTTCTTGAATATGCCAGCTGTTCTGGTGCTTTGTTGGGAGTAGCGATACAAACGCTGAGTTCCTTCTCAAGTCCAGAAAGGTGGGAAGTTGTCCACCACGACTCATGCCTTCTGAGTTTATGAGGGTGCAGCTGTGTCTAGCCACTGAAGTCCACTGAGTAGTTTGCAAGGATGAAGCAGGGAGAAGGAAAAGCCTGAAATTTCACCCATCAAGGCCCTTTACAGGGGCAGTGGTCCAGGGACAGCCCTCTGTATTTCCTTGGAAGTAAAGACTGTCAAAAATATGGGCTTACCTCATACAGTCAGAACTGGTGGTAGCCAACTGCCTTAATGCATAACCTTCCTACATCTTACATTTTATACAGAATGGTTAAAAAAACCCAAAACTCTTTACAGTGAAGAAAGAAGGGAATGCAATACTATAAAGTCTTTTATATTAATTTATCTAGTTTTAATACCTGTTCTGTTCAGTTACTACCTTGTTTTCTTTTAATGATCCTATTAAAATATTTTCATGCACAATTGGGGATACTAATAAAAAAGACTAAACTAATTTGTATTTTAAATTTACAGATCGAACATGTGTTCTTATGAGAATCATTTGTTACCTCACTTTGAAAAAGTAGGTTGCTGAGTCCTTAGCTTCTCTCAAGTTGCGACTGTATCTGTTTAGTGCAGGAATGATTAATAAAGCCCATGCAACTGCAATTCAAATCTATTAGCAGTAGTTAGAGAATATAGCATACCTCTGTGTCCGCATATTAGGCAAACTAATGCAAGCTGACTTGAAATCACAATCATAACAGAATATTCTAGTTGTCTGATGCTTGAAGATTGATAAAGTTACCCACTTTGTCTAATGAACCGTTGTTTTTTCTTGAATGAACAACAATGGTAAGGACTTTCAAGAGACGTAAGTGCGTGATGGTATCTGAGTACTATCTACAAAACTTACCAAAAACCCCAATGAAGTTGTTTTCTATAAACAATTCTATCAATATTAAGTAAATTAAAAATAGTTTGTTAGTCAGCAGCAACCACTGCTGTCTGTCCAGTTCCCTGTATTTTACAGTGACCAACAGTAAGGTGTTTCATAAGATAGTGTAAGAATATGCAGTTGGCAAATACAAAATAATCTGCTCAAGTTACAAGTCTTAATATACATAGAAATACAAACCTTCAGTATCAGGATGTTCCCTTGCAGCTATTTACTTTTATTAATTAAAAACAAACAAAACAATCCCAAAAGCAGTCCAGTCCCTCTTGAATCTTATTAAAGTGCTCCCTTCAGCAGCTTCTTACTGGATTGAAGCTGGCAGGCCTATAGACACACATCGTGTAAAAAGTATTCTTTCTGAATTTGCAGACCTTTTTTTCATTACTTTCCCTTAATTTTTCTTTTGAATTGGAATAATCGGTTTTTCATCCATAGGTCTATATTTGTCTGCATCTTTACCTGTAACTACAGAATTTTCTCAATACAGAAAGTTTTCTTTCAACAAGGGGGACTTGAAGAGTAATGAAGCAACTGACACAGTTTCTGAAATGTGGCAATAGTACTGCACTTAAAATCACTAATGTGTTTGGAATCAATGGCATAAGTTTAATTTCCCATCATTTTGGCCATGCATGTAGGCTTTTTAAGTTTTTCCCAGCAGCATAAATAGTTGTGTACAACGCTGAGAGCATTTTAACCAAGTATCGCAGTTAATGGGACAGAAGAAACGGTCTCTGGAATAACTGACTCCTCGACCCTAAGTTTTTATAAGTTCAAAACTTGTACCTTGAATTTGCATTAAAAATTCAATTGCCAAGCAATATACAGCCAAGAGTATTATTAGATTTTGTTTGGTTTAATTGTATTTAAAAGCAAATTCTTTTGTATAAAATTGAAAACCTTTGACTTCAGCGTTTAGAGAGAAGGTCATGTCTTTTCTGAGTACTTAAGCAATGTCTGATGAGGTTTCTACCTCAAATTATTAGTAGGTTTTAAAACACCTACCTGTAATATTGCATAAAATTATGTACATGTATGTGGCAGGAGTTTCTGACCTTAAGGGTTAAAATTATAGTCACTAGATAAAGGAAGTAGGAACAAGAAGGAACAGAGGCACCTAGAAGTCAGTGACTTGTCCATGATGACAAAGGGAATGCACTGCACAACTGAATATTGAATCCATATTTTATCTTTCCCTGGCTGATCCCTTCTGATTTGCAAAGTCACTTTTTCTTATGCAAGAGATCTTACTGGCATTTTCGGAGAGCTCATCATTCCAAAGCCTGCTGCAGACCAGGCTCAAGGCTCTGCAGATGGTATGGCAAAAAAACTGTGTGCTGAAAAGGAAATGGAGGGAGTAGCCATAGGGCTTCATGAAGAATAACTGGAGTCTCTGGCAATCCAGGATACTCATGTGTCCCAAAATTGTTTGGTGCTTCTGCATTGTACAGGGTTCTGATTTTCTGTGTCTGTCTCTGTGTTTTGTTCCATTTAAATCACAAAATAGGAATGGAAAGGAAGTGGGTGAAAACAAGTTCCTCAGCATCTATGTGTGTTCAGTGTATGCTGCTGGCTGGCTGAGAGTCAGATGGTAGCCTATGAGAAACCGCTGAAAAAGCTTTCCCAGCCATCTTTGATTTTTCTCTCTTTTCTTGCAGCATAAACATACCAAGTGGTAGGACAATGTTTTCTAAGGTTCATTTGTTTGTTTTGGGTTTTTTTCCTCTGCACAACTACTAATATAACTCTGTTCTTTTCAACAGCCAAACAGCGTTGCCCCCAGGCATCAGAGAACACTAACAGTGCACCTTTGGGGATCTGATTAGGCAGCAGTAGGTGAAGGTGATTTCCTCTGATCAAAGTCCTTGTGTTTCTGTCCCCATCCTCTGCAGCACTGCGGAGTCGATCAGGACGGTCCATCATCAATGGAAACTGGGCAATCGATCGACCTGGGAGATATGAAGGTGGTGGGACAATGTTCATTTATAAACGCCCAAATGAAATCTCCAGCACTGCAGGAGAGTCGTTTTTAGCAGATGGTCCAACGAATGAAGTCCTCGATGTCTATGTAAGTTTGCTGTATTTAGATTAATCTTTCTGATGGGGAGAAAAGAATTGTTCAGTTCATTGTTAACATGCAATGCTAAAATCGTATTCAGAACCAATACTTTGTTACTGTTCCATTCCTTTAATTTTGAAACATTATTTTTAATATTTTACTATGGCTTGCTATTGCTCCCATCTTGCTCCAGATCATACAAAATCTAAATAAAGATGAAGCCTTTTTCTCTCGGACTTTATTGAGCCACTAAAACCAATTTTACGTGTTCAGTAAAACAGAGATAAAGCACAGAAATGTGAAATGGATTTTCTCCAGGTACTTTCCTTCTCCAGAAAATTTGGTGCAGTTTAATTTTACAATGAACTGAAACAAATGCCTAAAACAGACAAGGCCTCTCAGAGAGTGATACCATCTCAGTGTTCTCTAAAAAAACCCATAGTTCCAAAAAACTATAGAATGTGGGATTTGAAGCAGTGCAGTTTTTAATATGAAGCTATTCTAGGAGACAACAGATAATAGCTATTTGAGAAAGGAAGAGAGAAGACAAATTGTGGTTAAGAGGTGGGAATCATTGAAAAAGCTGTTTACTTCAGACGGGACAGGTTTTTACTACATCATCTTGAACTAAAAAATATAACTGGAATTGATTACAACTTATTCAAAGATAAATGGTGTGTTTTGAGGTTATACACTTTCACATGATAAAATCCATTCATTGAAAAAAATAGGTTAACTGGTGAAATGGTTGTTTCATTCAGCTACGGCTTTTTTGCCTTTAAGTGCATTATAGGGTGGAAAAGTGAATATGCTGGGTTATTTCACAGAAAAGCAGATAGTAACTACCCTGATTACTCAGCTGGGAAAAGTTAAGTTGGCAAAGTTATTCCTATCTGCTACGTGGTGTCATAATCAAGCAACGGAGTAATTACACAAATGTTAGTTCTTCTTGGGTAATTTCTGATTGATTGCAATGTAAGACTGGCAAAAGCCTGGAAGATTAAACAGTTGGGCTCCTAGATTCTGCAATGCACACTCCATGTTTTTAAAATGTATGTGTTGTTGTGTAGTTACAGGATGCTGTGAGCTGAGGTTTGGTCTTAAGTGTTTACTGTCAGCTGACTGATGCCTAATAATGTAATGACCCGGACAGAAAAGGATCAGGAAATGGATTAAACAGATATTTCCAAAGTAATACAGTAAAAAATCCCTTAAGCTTAAATTTATCATGTTTTAATGCTTTGGTTTTGGCTTAGTCTCTTCTTTTCTCACTTTTGCAACGAATGTAAGAAAGCTGGCATCATATACATAGCTTTGTCAGTTTTGTTCTGTGGCTGCTACTATGGATTGCACATCTAATTTGTCTGGACTGTTATCTGAGATGTTCCTTGCAGACACGAGGAATCTTACAATTCATTATAAACTGATAGTTCAGTGTCCTTTTCAAGATAGTGTGGGAAGAGAAAAATGGATAGTGCTAGATGGAAGAAAATCAGTCATCAGTATGAGACAGCCTCTTTTACACGTTTGACATTTGTAGCTGCACAGATATGGATGTCTTTTTTTTCAGGCTTTGTGTTGCAGTTCCTGAACCGTGTCATTCTCTTTTCATCCATACCCATGATCTTTGTGCTCTGTGTAGAAAAATGAAGAGATTTGCAGATAGGAACTGCAAATGGCTTTCTGGTCCTTTTTTCTGAGATCATGCTGTCTGTGTTCCACTCTAAAAATGTAGAGGAAAAAAGCCTCCAAGTTACAGCAGGTTGTAATTAGCAAGGTAAAAAGAGATACAAGTTTTGTCCAAGTGTGAAGTGTACACTGCTACAAAGACTTAGGTCCACTAACTTAAAGCTAGGTATTTTTCTGCAGGAAAGCTGTGACGATACATTCACAGGGGCTTAATCAGTTAAGCTCCTTCTAATATGTGCCTGTCAGTCGTTTTGAGAAATGTGATGGAAAGAACATGGGAACCATTGGAAAGCTGTTCCTGGAATCATCTAAAGAACAGGGTCCTGGTTCTGGAAGGTGGTGGTGGGGGTACTCTTCTGCTGAAGTCAGCTTCTTACTGCTCAGTTCTCTCAGGACCGAACACAAAGAGGGTGTGTTTTTTGGATAACAAAGTAACATGGGAAGGACCAATCCCCACAAAAATATTGCAGGCAGTGCATTATTAGATGGTTCAGAAAAGTGAATGATCTCTGAGGGACAGAGTTCAGAGGAATAGCTATTGTATTTGGCAAGGAAAAAGTGATTTTGACACAAAAGGTCTGAATCCCTAGTTGGTGTTAATTGGTGTGACGAATTTAGTGAAACCTTGAAGTATCAGTGTGCTCTGCTGGGTCATAAAGCCATTGGCGTAGCATGACTTTTTTCAGCCCATGGTTTGTCAGAGCCGAAGAGCTAGTGCAAGCTCTGGTGTTTGTTTTGTTTGCTGTAAGCTGAGGCTTCTACCAGACCAATCCCCACAAAGAGTTCAGGAGTTCTAAAGCAGCAGTCAGTATAAGCAGTACTGAAGTAATCGAAGTTAAAGTGGTGAAATTAGTAGCTGATGGCACCCCTGTATTTCTGGTGTGAGTATGCTCAGGCTCTCAGGAGCAGCAGCAGCAATGTAATAGAAGCCAGTTGGGTATGAAGTGTGCTGCTGGCAGTTTTTAAAAGCTTTTATAAAGTCATATATTGCACAGGTCTTATTTTGCCTAGCTGCTTAACAAGCACACGAGAAGTGACACTGACTTTCAGAGGCGTGCTTATGTCAGCTAAAATGGGCTTGTGCAGCAGCTTTCTGAAATCACTCAGCTTCATTTTCACATTTGAAGGAGAAAACCTTATGGTTCCTGCCTGTGTTTCATAAAGAGCACTTTGATAGAGGAGTTGTGGCTAGCAGTAAAGCAGTGAGAAAGTCTGTCTGCACGTATGTTACATCTTTATTCAGTTGAAAATTAGCTTGGAAGGATAGGGAGGGTTGTACTGAGCCCTCTTCAGCTTCCAGAGGAGGGCCACGAGGATGGTAAGAGGACTGGAGCACCTCCCGTATGAAGACAGGCTGAGAAAGTTGGGGCTGTTCAGCCTGGAGAAGAGAAGGCTGCGTGGAGACCTCATAGCAGCCTTCCAGTATCTGAAGGGGGCCTACAAGGATGCTGGGGAGGGACTCTTCATTAGGGACTGTAGTGGTAGGACAAGGGGTAATGGCTTTAAACTTAAACAGGGGAAGTTTAGATTAGATATAAGGAAGAAGTTCTTCACAGTGAGGGTGGTGAGGCACTGGAATGGGTTGCCCAAGGAAGTTGTGAATGCTCCAACCCTGGAGGCATTTAAGGCCAGGTTGGACAGAGCCTTGGGCGACACAGTTTAGTGTGTGGTGTCCCTGCTCATGGCAGGGGGGTTGGAACTAGATGATCTTAAGGTCCTTTCCCACCCTAACGATTCTATGATTCTATGATTCTATAACAAATATGTGGGCCTTTGTGATCTGTTCACTTAATCTTTATTATGCAAAGCTTACGGCAAGAGCTGCATAATGTTAGAACTTCTAGCTAGTTGATTGTTGTCTCTCCATTGAATGGTGCAGAGGGTAGGTACACAATGATGAAAGAACAGTTTCATTTGTGAGTTTTGGGAGGTGTTACACGTGGAAGAACACATGTATGCTGTCTGCATGTGCTCTGTTTGAGTACAACTGATGAATCTTTAAAAGGGCAGTTGGCTGGATTTGTAGATTGCGGTCTGTGGAATGTATTTTTCTTTGCTTTGTTTCTTCCTTGCTTATATTTCCTCAGACCTACTAAGGTCTTTCTACGTGAGAATGTTTTAGTGGCTGTAGGATTGTCTCTTCTGCTGCTGAGGCCTTGTGTGTGTGTGCCTCTGCTGCCTGCACTGGCGAGAGGCAAGGCTGTGGCTGGGGGGGGGCAACCACCACCCCGTCC